>NC_056743.1:1233964645-1234149645 GCF_019279795.1 Protopterus annectens | reverse complement strand
ATTATGAAAATTATGCATTCCCAATACTTCTCATTATTATGCCCATATCTTTGCAAGGGTGCATGGTGATGACACAAATGGTGCATCATTTTGAAGCTTGCATTGAGATGCCCAACTTATGCACTGATATGTAGCATCTGTCTATTACAGGTGATGAGATATTATGCTTTGTTTATTTATCAATTATGAGAAATATATGAACTCCATAAGGAGCATCACACAGTAATGGTTAAGGTATCATTTGAAAGCTGACATTCATACAAACAAATTAAATACAAATTGTATGGGTCTGCATGGTACATTGACCAAGATATTGTGCTTTGCTTTTCCAAAAAGCTAAAAAATATGCACACTATCAGCATTCCTTGCTAAATATTTCATAATGACTTTGATACGCACTATCAACATTTACACTGTTGGAAAGGGCAGTGTCTGATGAACAACTTTTGCATTTACATTTTTAGTCTAGCTCTTATAGTTAGTTATCAACATTTGTTTTCTGTATGGTATTAGAAGTGGATTTTCTAAAAATGAGCTCAGGCTGCACTGTTGTTCCTATAGTGGCATTAAGCAGGCAGCTTTTTCTGAGCTGCTCCGGAGTGAATGAGTTAAAACAAATGAAGTTTGATACCATTATTAGTACTTACATGAATTACCCGCGGTGGTGGTGCTGCGGTAGCGTTGTCGCCTCACAGTAAGACGCTGTCTGGTTCGATTCTCAGCTAGAGCATCTTCTGCATGGAGACGTGTGAATGGGAGCACCTTCGTTGAAGGTTGTGCGTCAGGCCTGGCAAGCTGGCAGTTCAACTGCCAATCATTAGCGGACCGGAGTTCCGCTGTGGCGACCCCTAACCGGGAAAAGCCGAAGGACACAATTAGTACTTACATGAATTGATTGACAGTGTGCACTTTATGGGTAGCCAGTACACTTTCTTATATTGTTCCTTCTAGGTCCCCAATACATCCTCA
The DNA here is from genome assembly GCF_019279795.1 of Protopterus annectens. Classification (NCBI taxonomy): domain Eukaryota; kingdom Metazoa; phylum Chordata; order Ceratodontiformes; family Protopteridae; genus Protopterus; species Protopterus annectens. The sequence goes on along the minus strand of NC_056743.1, from coordinate 1,234,148,676 downwards.
CTATTGTAAATCAAATTCCATCCCCCACCTGTTAATAATGTACTGTGCTGAAAGCTGATTATTTCTCCCAAAAATTTCTTAAGTTCCATAATAGCAGTTTTCACTGGAGTATATATACATACATGCATTTATATTCCTCCTCCCTTGTCAATAGCCCTTTACTTGCCACGTATCTACAATTTTTGTTTTTTTTGTGCTCATCTATCACTATCGGAGCATGTCTTGCAGTTAGTGTAATTACTCTCCTTTTCCTCTGTCCCTGATATTCTGCTGAATATCCATTCTAAAATCCTGTCTTTGCCAAATTCATGTGCTCATTTCTTTCCAAACATGTTTCCTGCTGCATGGCTATTTGCACTGTGCATTTCTTAATAGAATTCAGTATGCTTTCTTTTTATCTATACCTGTTTGGCCACTCATGTTCCAGGACAATGTAGATTGAGCTGTAGACAAGAACAAGTTCCATACCTCTCAACTGTACAGATTTTCGCAGAATGTCCAGATTTTTGCCTCATATTTTTTGGTCTTTCTCATAAAATTTTTTTTGACAAATCACTGGGATAATGTAAGGATTGGCATCACTAAATAATGACATGCAGTTTGAGTTTCAGACTTCATATCCTTTAGAAAAATGCATGCTAATGCAAATCCTGCTTTTCTAGCAACTCTTTAAGTTTATAAGAGCAATATTAAAAATGTGCCATTTTTTTGGGCCTTTGTACCCCCATTATGTCAGGCTTCTGCTAGATTTCTTGCGCTAAGAGGTTGAGAGTATGGAACAAACCCATAGAGTAGTACTAGGCTAACTGCCCTTGTGGACCATTTTAAGCCTAGCCAGTTACCCTGTGTGAGAATCAAACCCTGTACCTTGTGTCTGTAAGGCAAACATCTTAACTGCTATGCCATCATTAGGATATGGACAGCACAGCCATAATGATAAAAAGCTACTGTTCCCAACTAATTGTACATGCTAGTTTTTTGAATGTGTACTTCTTGGTTTTGTGTTACATGCATGTACTAATGTTTGAGAGGCTGATCTTTTGTGCAGTTGTTTCTACTCATCTCCATTTGAACATATGTCACATGTTCAACTTTGTTTTAATGAAAAAGTTCAAGCAAACAAAAAAATAAATACAAAACACCCCCACCCCTTAATAACTTGGAACAAACACATAAAACTGTGTACATCTTCAAAACTTGAACTTTAACCCTCCAGAAGGGAACAGTTGCCCCAAATTGACGGCTGAACCTACAGTTAAAATTAAGGCTACCCATGCTGAAGTGTATGTTACAGCCTGTGGTACCACTTACACTGATTGTTGTCTGTTCTTTTCTTATTTCTCTTCCCCTCCCAGATATGAAAACCAGCTTGTATACTTTCAGAAAACATTAATACACCTAAGAAAAAGTGCACTGGCCATTTTTAAATAAACTAAATTGTACACTGCTATAATTGCATTTAAGTATTAAGGCTACAAGGGAGGTTGTTACCTCTTATTCTCTTTGCATAATTTCAGGCTTTGTTTTTCCCCCCACTGAACTGCTTGCCATTGTATCTTTATATTTTGCACTTCCTTCAGCAAAGAATACTCAGAATTCTCAAGATTAACTACCTGTACCTGCAGACAGCTTGTCTCCATGGATATGTACTCAGCAATGAGTCTTTGTAAATTTAACTCAGAAAAGAATGTACAGCTGCACTCAACTTCAGCCATCTCCACTCCGGGGGTGGGGGTGGGGGGCAAGGTAATGTTTTTGCAGTTGAAGCTTAACATTTTCATGACTTTCATCATTTTGTCTTATTTTTAAAGCCTATATGCTTACAAAAACACCTGTTTACAGGTTAAGCCAAAAGGTAGTAATATAAACCCCCCCTTGTAAAATAAAAATGTGAAATATCTTAAATCTAAATATAATGTAATCGGTGCACTTTTACACCCCAGCAGCTGAAGATCATAGAATGTGAACATTAAACTTGCTTTTGTCCAGCCTTTCTTCTCTTGTTATACTGTAAAACCTATATTTCTTAAAACTAAAAAAGTACTTGTTTTTTAATATCTTTAATATGTAAACGTCACTGAAAAACTCCCCAACATTTAAAATACCCCTAACTGCACAAAACTGTTTTACTGTATGTAACATCCAGTTTATATCATGAAATGCTTTACAGAAATACTGATGAGAACAAAAATGTTACTTTTCCATCTTTTAGTGTTTTTATAAACATTAATGTCATAAAGTGGGGTATATGCGTTACAGTCCACTCACAAGTTTAACAGAGTCCACTGTTTTTCGGCTACTTTTTCTTGCAAAACCGTTTTTCACAAGTGTGATAAAATGCTTTATAGTCTTCCATTTATACACTAATTTCAGAGTTGCTGGTGGTTTTCATGTTAATCTCCATCCCCTAACACCAGACTCTAATTCAAATCAAAGGTACTGTCGATTTTTCTAGTCAACTTCTGTGCTTTTTTCTGTCTGTCAAGCATTTTCCTTTGGGACATTGGAAAAGGTTTCACTGGCAAAGTCTTTCTATGAATATTACCATTAGAAGAATGAGAAGCAGAGTCCCCTTCTGCTTACGGACTCATTTTTTGTTGGATAAACTGTATTTCCTCCTCAGCCTGTCATGCGTCAAAAAATGACTGATACTGCAGGGAAAAAAATACTTTGAAGACTGATACAGGAGCTTAAATCTCAGACCTGCCTCTTGTCATTCCCTGATTGCTGGAATAAATGGGCTTCTCGTCTGCCTGGTCTACAGTGAGTAATCATTTTCTACAAACACTCTGCTGTCTCCAGTTTTTAATACTTTGCCCTTCTGCCGCAATTTTGTTAGGATCAGCTTTTTCTGCTGGTATGATTGCATATTTACTAATATACATCTTGGCATTCAGTATGCCCTTTCAGTTACCAAATTCTGCTGTGGAGTACCAGTCTAGTTGCTTAACTGTGCTTTCATGAAATTAATAGTATGTTACTTCCAGTTTCACTTGTACAGCAGTAAATCGCAGGTTTTCTCTGTGTGCTCTGTCCTCCAACTCTACTGTTTTTTCAAACAGGTCTTCTTGAGAAACCTCGTATTCAGCCAGCTTTTTCTTCATGTCATCTGATTTTTGCAGTTTTGTCAGTTCATGTGAATGGCTAGTTAAAACATCTACTATTTTTTCGAGCCTTTTGTTGTTTGAATTGATATGTTCTTTCAATGTGTCATTTATTTCAGTCACCACTGAGTACATTTGATTTATATTTTTCTCAAATTATTGGAAGCTATCTCTAGAACCAAAGCTGAAGCTTGAACTGATTTTTGCTGAACAGCTGGAAAATCCTTCACAGTGTTTTCTCATCACCTTTTCTGGTTGATTTTCTTTCATGTTTTCCAAATTTCTTTTTGCTGGCATCCAGGCAGTGTATTTCCCAGCCAATAGCTGAATTTTACAAAAAGAAAAACAAATTCAGTGGCAATCCTTTTTCACAGTTTGTTTTCGCACTGGGAGAGCTAAAGTTATGCTCTTGATCATGTGCATCCATCTTGAAAGTCACCAGTGCACTTTTTCTTAAGGCTAAAAGTTAAAAGTTTGCTGAGAACATGCAAGCTGTTTTACACATTTGGGAGGGGAATTGAAATAGAACAAAGAAAATTGTGTAAGTGGAAATGCAGGTATGCACTTTCAACATGATTAAACCTAACTTTAGAATAGGTAACGTCTGTGGGTGCAGCTGTCTGTCTGGAACAACGGCCCCAATATGGAAGACTAAACTCCCTTTTTGGAACATCTGTATAGTTTTGTATACTTGGTATGAGTTAAAAGAGATTGAGGTAAAAAAGAGCATTGAATTATATTAAAAGTGTATAGTGCAGATAGCAATATTACAGGAGGCACATATGGGCAGAAATAAGCATGTGAATTCGGCAAAGAAAACTTCAGGGTGGATATTCAGTAGAGTATTGGGAACAAAAGAGAAGGGAAGTAGTAATATTGATTGTGAGAAGGGCTCCAATAGGGATAGAATAGGGAAAAAGACAGTGGTAGCTGTGTGTTAGTAAGGGTTTATTGTCGGGGAAGGAGGATTACATTGGCATGTATTTTTATTCCGACTAATACAGAGCTTAAGATAATGTGGGAGAAAAAAAGTTTTCAGCGGGAAATATTTATGGATGGGGACTAGAATTTGATTTGCAATAGTAAGGCTGTATCAGAAGGGACCAAGAAAGGAAAACATAAAATATAGCAAATTTCTGAAAATATGTATCAGAATATTCGATATGGAGGATGTGAATTCAGTATTAGTGACTCAGACAGACTTTACCTATTATTCTCCAAGGTACAATAACTGAACTAGACTAGATATAAATTATATTTTCAGAAGAGCATGTGTATTTAATTTTGAAACCCTTGACACGCATCTTTTTAGGTTGTGTGTCAAAATTAAGATAGAAATGCAGGGTAATGAAGTGAAAATGGGTCACTGGTACTCGCTAATCTGTTAGAGAGAGGAATTTAAGGAATGGATAGTCAAAATGATTAGAATATTATTGAGAAAGATAGTATTTTTTTCATACGGGATAGCTAGTGAATGGGATAAAATGAAAATGGGAGTTTAAAGCATGGTAGAAACAGAAATGAGAAAAATGTAATTGGAAAATATCCTTCATTGGATCACTGTTGAAGTATTCCTCACTTAGGGAAGTATCCTTCCAAGGATTCCATAATCTAGGCATTCTACACATCTTTAGGCACCTTCCTCTGCTGCAGTCCATCCATCCTGTGCGCTAGACTGCATGCTATTACTTTTAAAGGGCTTGCAAACTTGAAAACCCTTAGAACTTTCCTACCATCAGTATGATGAAGATCCATAACAGTACAGTCTGTTTACCTTATAGTCAGCTCAAGCAACAACTATTTGTTGGCAGAGAAGTACCCTGTTATTGCTCCTTCCTCTTCACTATTGTATTTTTATGGGAGACTATTCTTTTCATGTATGGTAAAAAAGGGGAAATGGGACTGCAGTTGATACATTTCCTATAAAGACAAACACGCTGTTTATTTTTTGCTTAGGTCCTAAACACAATTATAAAAAAATGTTCTAGTTACCAGTCTTTCATTCCTAAAGCCATTCTGGAGTCCTCTTAACTCTCTGAAGTTGTACATTGAGAATGAGGGACTTCAGTCTTTTGGGAATGCCAGGATGGCCTCTGAGTTGTTTGGTTCATGCATTCCCTTTCAGCCTATGAAAATGTTTAGAAACCAAGAGGAGTGACCAACTTTTCTGAGAAGCCTTCTTCTTTTACTTGGCCAGGGTCAGACATCCCCATCGAGGCATTTGATCAGCCCTCTGACCATCTGACTGTTGTGCCTGTTCTGCTTTTAGGACCTCCATGAGAGGCTGACATGGAACAGGACCTTCATACATCCAGATCCACTGACCAGATGACTGATTTGGACATAAAAGGAGAGCCATGGTCAATTCTCACCTGAGGAAATGCAACAGTTTTTTGTCCAAGAAGATGCCACCAGGATCCTGTACGCTTACTATTTCTTTAGAAACTCCTAGGAAAAGGAAGTAAAACGTGTTTCTCTTCCTGTTACGCTGTTTCTTTCCCTAAGGTACCCAAAGGAAGATTGGTTTAATTTTTCCCAAGGTTTCTTTAAAGTTTTTATTGTTTTCCAAGCATCTTGTTTCATTTTCCTTCTTCTGTTTCTGCCCTTCAAAAGAGGAAGAAGTGGTTGTCCTCCAAGAAGATTCTTCTGGCTCAGAGGCTGCAATCCTTAATTACTCTTCACAAAACTTTCAGGTTTTGAATCAGAGGCAGATGTCACTGTCTTCTGACTCTCTCCCCATCATGTACCTTTGGGAACATTTATAAAATTAAATCATTTTTTCAAAAAACAAATACCTAATTCACAAAAAAAAAGAAAAAAAAGGTTGCATGACCTTCTGAAGAATGGAAGTTTGCCTATACCTTCTGCTATATCCCCGGTTATAGAAGGCTTAGAGGATACCTTTCGGACAACTTCTCTTACTCCCAACCCCAATGAAACAGACTGATTTTATAAAGTACCTGACTCTCACGGGTCCTTTTATAAAAATCATTTTTCTGATCCTGCTGTTATCTTTTTGGAATCATATAGATTGTCTATAAGGTTACTTTCCACTAATGCTCTCACTTACTACAAAGATATTAGGGCCTTGGACAGATAAGGCAAACAAGTAGACACTTAAGCTATTCTATCCTTTAGAGCCATCATATGTCAAATACACCTAGCTAGATACTTGCTTTCCATTTTGGATAACATGGCCAAAGATTTTTTCAAAATACCAGACTCTGAGACAAAGTCTGCCGTAAAAGGAATGCTAGTCTATGTCTGTTAGGTGGCTAGGCATTCTGTTAAATGTTATGATGCAGCTGATGCTTCATCTAGAGCAGCTGCCACTGGTTCAGTTCTTAGAAGATATGCTTGGCTCAAGATTCAGTCTCTTCCAGTTGATGTGAAAGCCAAGTTGCTGGACACTACACTAGACAAAGATTACCTTTTGTTAATTCCTCTGCTGAGATTTTCAAAAAAATAGAGGAAAGAGGCAAGATTATGCAAAGAGTTGAGCAGTTGTTTATTTCCTGTATTCCTAAATGTTAAGAGGAATTATTCCACCAAATCTGGATAATTTTTTCGGAAGCCTCAAAAATCTTCACATCAAAAACGAAGCACAGTTGTGCAAGTTAAACCTGACATAACGGCATGCATTTGAGTAATCACTGCTGCAGTAGCCTTAACTATATGGGTTATTTTCTGCCAAAGACATAACCGGCTGACTTCCAAAGCTTCAGGGCACTTTTCAGATACCCAAACTATCAAGCAGTTCAAGCTGAGCTGATTGAAAGAAAAGTTTGAGGACAAAGCCCTTCAAAGTTTTCCTGCCAGCAGAGAGAAGGAGGTTGAGCCTTGAAAAAACAATTCAAGGAACAAAAAAAAAAAATTAAATGTCCATACCCTGGCATGAAAAAAAAAAGGTGGGGGAGGGAGTGGCTACTTCAGCAGTGATCATTTAAAGAACATCTACTGTTGTGGTAAGTTCATTTTACGCAACTGTACTTTGTTCATCATATTGCTCAATGCTGCATTAGCCTTAGCTATATGGGTAGACAAATATAGATATCTACATTTGGAAGGTGTAAGGAGAAGAGTCCAGAAGCCCCTGGAGAATGGTTGTAGTAAAGCTTGATCTAGAGAATAAGTCATGCTTATAGTGCTTTGTAAAAGTATATAGAGAAGTAATAGCAGCTTTTAGAATACTTATATAATCCAGCCCTTTCCAAAAAGCTGTAAATAAAACCAAGGTCCTGGTACAATGGACCTTGAACCCTACCTGCAATAGTTTTGTTATGGTGAATATAACAGAGGTAATAGCCTTAGACACCAATTTGGAAATGGTCTGTTTTGACACAGGTTGTTCCTTCTTGTGTTCACAAGAAATTAAAAATTGATCTGTTGATTTGGCAGATTTACTTTTGTCAAGGTATTACCAGAGTTGTCTGTGGATATCCAAGGTATGGAATATGCGCGCTCCCTAATTTTTCAGTTCAGAAAAGAAGACAGGGTGATGAATAGTTTGTCTTAAAGTAAACTTGGGCACCACTTTAGCTGTAAAAGAAGGATTACTTCTCAAAGAAACCCCGTCCCTATGGAAAATAAGGTAGGTTTGACTCACCATAAGAGCTTGCAACTCAGGTACCCTCTTGCAGAGTTTAGAGCAATAAGTAAAACTGATCTCCATTTTAAGAGCCTCAAATCTGCCAGATTAGCTGGTTCAGATGGAGCAAGTGTTAGCTTCTCTAATATAAATTAAGATTCCCAAGGAGAGGCCACCAGTTTTCTTGGAGGCCTGTTGTGCTAAGCCATTTTCATAGAGTCATAGATTCGTACTAGGCAGACACTCTGAAGTGTTTGTGGTGACTGACTGCTTTGGAGCAGGGAGGGAGAAGGGAAGACCTGGATTTAAGGATATCTGTTTTCTCCACCAAAAGATTTCTGTCCTGGCAAACTCCAGCACTGGGATTTTAAGTGTTGATGCTGGGACCAGAGAGATTTCAGATACCACTGTGTCTTTGTCATATGGAGTCTTGCCAGGGGTATCATGAGACCCAAAATCCTGAGGTATTCCCCTCATATTGACCAAAGTCTGAGTGGGAAACCTTAGAAATAGATCTAAAAAAGATCTGTTTTCCTGTGGAACTGAGGTGTCTAGGTCACATCCCAGGACCTCAGTCCTCTGTGAAGGAGTCAAGAAAGATTTTTGAATGCACTCTTGGCATCCCATCTTGTGTAAGACAGATCTCACCCAAGAGAGAAATTCCTGACACTTTGAAAAAGACTCTGCAAAGATAAGAAAATCATCTAAATTTGGAAAATGTGGATACCCTATAGCCTGTAATGAGCTCTAACTGGAGCTAGACACTTCTTGAGCACTCTTGGTGCAGTAGATAGCCTAAAGGGTAAGGCAGAGCACTGATATGATCCAGACACATACAAAAAGAAACATCTGAACTCTGGATGGAATGGGGATCTGATAAGCATCTTGTAAGTCTAGTGCTACCAGAAAACCTGAAAGAGAAAGGAGTTAACAGAATCTATCCTCTCTGCTCCCTGTTAAAACAAGAGTTCCACAAGGCTACATTCTCGGACCTTTGTTATTTACCATATTCACAAATAACCTTCATACATCCAACCTCCACTTCTCAGTCATCCACTGTGCAGATGACTCCACATTAGTCTGTGCCTCCTATTCTCTCCAAGAACTACACCAGCAAACACAAGCTTCATTTCTCTCTGTTGAATCCTAGCTTAATGACCACCAACTAATACTTAACCCTAGCAAAACAAAATTTATTTTCCGTCCAATCCAACAAACCAAGCCTGATCTATCATTCACCATCTTATCCTGTAACAAAACTATCATATCTCCTGATACGCACACAAAGCTTCTAGGGGTTATAACTGACCATAACATGAAATTTGACATCCATATCTCCAACACCATAAAGAAAGTGGACAAAAAACTAGGTACTCTATATCGAAATAAAAGGTCTCAAACTCCACTAGAGCCACCATTGCACACACTCATTCATCTCATCTCTACAGTACTATATGGCTGTCCAATCTTCACCAACCTTAGAAAATCCGACCAATCCAAACTCGCCTGTTATAACAAAATTGCCAGATTCGCTACTAACAATCCCTACAAGATCACACCATTGTCTAGGTCTCAAATAACTCAGTTGGCTTAAACTTCCAAACCTACTTCTTTACAATCAACTTACCCTGACCCATACAATTCTACACCATCCCCAAAAAAAACCTTCTTTACAACAACTAAGTCCGTACTCCTGTACCAGAAACCTTCGCTCCACAAGCAGACCTCTGCTCAAAGTAACTAAAGACTATGCAGCAGGCACATCTCTCTACTCTTAACACCATTGCCAAACAATGGAATAAACTACCACCCCTCATCACTGCTGCACCTTCCATACATGAATTTAAGAAACAAAACTACGTCTAATGAACCCACCGCTCTGCAACTGTGACAGCCCAGGTTAAGACTAAGACCCTATAAGACATCTGTCAATTCAATTACTACATTGCAGGAATTAATAATTGTTAACACTGCTATGTCAGACTTGATTTAAAGTGGAATGTTTAAATGTATATTATTAACTTACTATGATGCATGTAACAAATGTTGATTAACACTGTTCTCTGAATTACTTTGTAAAAAACCAAAATAAATTATTTTGAAGCTTTTCTTCCCGGGCCTCTGCTGAAAAAGGACCTGTGTCTAGACGGACTTTCTTGGTAAACAAATGTAAAAGTAAAATAAAATAAAAGGTTGTGAAGTGACATTTTGAATTAGGGCACTATCACAAACAGGTTTATGAAAAAAGAAGATCCAGAACTGGTCTCCCATGTGTTTTCTTTCTTTGGCACTAGGAACATCCTTGAATAAAAATCCTTCCCAACCTGGGAAGCAGGTGCTAGTTCTGTCACTCATAGTGACAAGCAAGTGATGAAGAACAGGTGGAAAGAAAAGAGTTTGCTCTGGAGGATGAGGAATGACCCCCCTGGAAAGGAGGAATTTCCTCCCACTGCCATTGTAACACTGATGCATAATTTTCAGAACCCATTTGTTTAAAACAGTCTGTTGCCAAAAAGAAAAGTGGAGGTTCAGACTTTCTGGAAGACAATAGGGGCCAGGGTGGCAGGGGCTCACAAGGTCCCGTGGATAGTCATTTGTACTTTCCATGGTGTGGGGAGGTTTAAAACCTTTTTTTGGAACACCCCCCAACACAATTTTTTCTTAAACTAAACCCTGTTTACCTGATTTTTGTTCAAACTGTTTATTCTGTTTTTTTTTTTTCCCCAAAGTTGGATGAGGCGATAAAGAATCACTTGAACAATTAGGAAAAGTAGAGCTGAAAAATCTTGGAGATTCCCTGGTCACCTTGCTCCCTTTATCACACTTTTGATCATTTCTGCAGCAGAGGGGCTAAACACTAAACCTCTATCCAAAAGAGGATTTAAAGTGTCATTTTTGACATCATCTAGGAGGTTCTGAGAATGCAGCCATGCAAACCTCCTCAAAACAGGTACCAGTGGCCATAGCACTGGATGAAATATGAACAGTCATACACACTGCAAACAATGGAAAATGACCTTTGCAGTAGAAGAAGCTAAATTATTTAAAGCAGTTTTTTCCTCACAAGAAGAAACTGCGCATAAAACATTTGTGTTACTTCCACAGTTTCTCTGAACAGACTTTTAACATATGAGCATTTGACAGTTCAGCATTCTGAAAATCAAAGTTGCATAAGTGTACACTTTCCTCCCGTACCTGTCAAGAATTTTCCCATCCTTATCAGGAAGATTAAGATTGGAATTAAAGTACTTAACAGAATTGGGATCAACTAAAGCTATAACTGCTGTGTCGGGTTTGGGAATAGTGTATAAAAATGTAAAAGACTGAAGAACGTTATACAACCTGTCTGCCTTTTTAGGGATAGCTGGCTGAATGTCAGGAAACTGTAGTCAGTAACACATACATTGACTAAAGCAGACAGAACAGGAGGGGTGGGTGTAGATTCTGGAAATTCCATCAGTAACAACTCATAGTATTTTCTGAGGGACTGAGAAACCTCAGTGTTCTGTCACTGAAAACACTGGCAGATTCTAGTGATAGTCTCATAGAAAGAGAAACCCTGAAAGAAACTGAGATCTCTTCGGAGTCTGAGTCAGAAATCTGAGTAAATAACCCAAATCTGTCCTTGCATCTTCATGTTCAGATTCAGAATCTTGAATCTCTTTAGGGAAAGAAGAATCCATCTTTTTTTACCACTCACTACTTTGCAAGGAGGATCAATAGCCTGAATTAAACCCTAAGTCTGACTCAGTAAACTACTACTATCCAAACAAATTTTAGGAGAAGTATATACATGCTTGGCTTTCTGTTTGAAAGGGAAAATGGTGCCAGACATATTACTAATAGCAGCAGCTGCTTCCCCAGGGATGGGCACAGCATTCTGACGCAATTCCCTGTTCTATCTCCCAGGACTGACAGAGTGGCTCTCATTGCCCACTTAGGGGACCCACAGAGGATGTGGCTAATCCCTGGTCTATTGCAGGTGTATGCACTACAACAGAGAGGGATCTATGGTAAAAGATGAATGGGCTGAGGTACAACAAATGGCCACAGCAGTCTCACCCACCTGTGGCTGAGGTAAATTGCTAGCTAACTTTTTCTGTTTTGTGGCTGGAAGGATGAGCATCAGTTGTTGTAAACACTTAGCAGTCCACAAACGGTTGACAGAAAAAAAAAACCCAGTAAAAAGCACTTTAAAACACTATGGCAGCACCACAAAAGAAAATTAAGCACAAAATGTCGGCAGAAAAAAATGTTTTCACTTACTTTACAGTACTTTTAAAATGACAGAGAAAATTAGTTCTCTGTTTAAAAGTATTTTAGTCTTGAGTTAGTCCATTAAAATACAGCACTCCTATTTTTAAAATAACTTTCCTGAAGAGGAAAGTAATAAAGCATCAGCACAGTTCAGAAAATGAAGTTTTTTTCTCCCAAAGGGAGCTTACCTGCCCAGCAAAGGAAAACACAAGCCGACTGTTGATCCTCAAGCTTCAGAGAAGTGTACTCTTCGGTGAGAGTAAAGCTCTAAAGCTTTGCACCCACTGTGTCTTTTAGTCAGCTCAGCTCGAGCTACTTGAAAGTTTGGGCAGATAGAAGGTGCTCTGAAGCTTTGGAAACTGTCCAGCTGTTATATCCTTGGCAGGGTATAACCCACATAGCTAACACTACTACAGCTGTGATCAGTATGATGAACATCTAAGAATCTTTCAGAAAAATAAATGGCAAGACAAACCAAAATCTGATTTTAAATTATGCAAAGCATCCTTTCCTGACAAAAATAGTAATTTCTTGACTGTCTTCTACAACCATCTTTCCTCTCCCTCACCGTGCCCCCCCCCTTTCAAAACTACAGGAGAAACTCTCTCTCGCTTCCATTTTAGCAATTCATAACCAGACATTTTTGGAATATCACTGGCAATTTACTTTGCTGTTTGGCTTATCCATTGTCTCAGGGTTTTTTGCAAAATGTTTGTTCATGTCATAGCCTTTTGCAGGCTCCAAGGCATCCATGTCTATCCTTACTTAGTCTACTGCTTAATTCAGGCTGTCTCAGAACAAGAAACAATATAGATCTTACACTTTTCAAGCAACTTGGTTCTCCACTTAGGTTCTACAATCAGCATCAAGACAGGGATGGGGTAATGGTTAATGTCTTTACTTCACAGACAGAAGGTACAGCATTTGATTCTGACCTGTTGTTTATTAGCTAGACTTGCAACAGTCTGCGGACTGATAACGTAATATTTATCTATGAACCTATAGAGTACAAAGGCAATTTAACAACATAGTATGCAGTGGTAGTATTTGTAGGCTGAATTTTAACGACTGGTAACTATCATATTGACAACACACCCCTTAAAGTTGACCCAGTAGTCAGGGACTTGGGTACATACAGTAATGTAGCCTTTGGCCATCACTTTTCTACAGTAGTGAGGAAACCATTCTATGTTATGCAACTTATAAACAAAGGTATGGCATCTAGGTCCAAGGAAGTCATTGTTGCACTGTATTCTGCATTCATCAGACCTATCACTGAGTACAGTGCCCCCTTTTTCTGTACCTAACCAGGCATAACCAACAATTGGAACATCCATAGAGGTTGCTCACTAAAAGAATACAGGGCGTAAGTAAAATGTCATATGCAGATCTCCTCAAGGCACTATCCCTGTATTCTGTCTCCTACAGGCTGTTGAGGCATGCAGGACATTGTCAGACCCTACTCTGATGGACCTCCTGCATATCCACAAACAGTACCAGAATTACCAATTTTAAAGATATAAACCTTGCCCTTGATATAAATAGGACCTGCTGAAGAGACAGGTATGTATTCCAGAGACTACCACATCTCTGGAACAGGCTCCCCATCCATGTGAAGCAGAGTTCTCCCTAAACTAATTCAAGTGCAACTTGAGCCGTTGGATGGGCAACAGGAAATTCATCCCTGATCTGGCACATACGTCTCTAATGAACAGAGACAACCTGTAAATGCTTCATCTCCCAGGCCCCTACTTGTACATGCTTCATCTCCCAAGCCCTTGCTTACACTTATCAAAGGTAGCAAAACTCGTCAGAGAATTGTAATGCATGGCTAGGCTTAAAAAGGCCCTTGTGGTAGTTAGCCTAGTAAACACCCATGAACCTAAGTCAGCCATGAAACCTACCGATTCATTAGTGTTTCTGGGATGTCCTTTGGACACCTCCATCATGGTAGCTTTTCTGCCCCCAGACAAAGCTCAGTTTTTGACTTCTAACTTGTCTCTGGCAAATCTTCGAATGACCTTGGTAGGAGAAATATTGAGTCGTAGGATTTTTTGGCATCATTAGTTCTAATGATTTCACATCCCACACTTCACATGAGGAAAATTATGTGGTACATCAAATAGGTTTAGGTGCAAAACTGTCATCTTCTGCCCTTTCCAGTCCCTCTCTGGCATTTTGTGAAGAAAGAGATTTTTGGTGCATCAACCACTTAACAGTCAATCTGGGGTTCCATTTCTCATTTCAGCTTATGGCAGCAGCAGATGCATCAGATTATTCATTGGAGAGAGGGTGTCAACGTTAATGGAATTTAGTCACTCTAAGACAAAAGGAAGCAAATAAACATTGAGATGACGACCCTTATGTATATCTTGCAGACTCATCATGTCTGGAACCAAGTAGTGACACACACTACCACATTCATGTGGTATTTCAATAATTTTCGTTGGGGGGAGCAAAGTCCCTTCTCCCTCTGCAGACTAGCTTAGACTGCCTTGGACTTGTCAATTCAACACAAACCTCTTTCTTTGGGCTGTTTACATTCCCTCCCAGCAGCACAAGATGTCAGACTGAGCAGATCCAAGGCAGACCCCACAAATGGGTGTGAACTTGTAGTTCCTCCCTCAGATTGTTCACCAGTCATCAACTCCTCAGACCTTTTTGCCTCTACTCTAAACAAATAGCTCAGACATGTTTGCACCAGAGCCTCTTGCAATGATACCCGGAGAATGGACTCCTTTTCATGTTTATGAAAAGTGAAATACTTTTATGCATTTCATCTCTTCCCAGAGGTCATTGAGAAGATTCAGAAAAAACAAAGATATTGTTGGTGATTCCCTTTTGACCAAGCGAACATTTGTTCCCCTTGTATTTCATTTAAGAGCAGTTCTTAAACGTTACCCCATATGATGGACTTGGCTGACATTTAAGGGGCTATCTTACTTATCCAAGCCTAGAAAGATTGAGTTTGTCTGAATGACGGGCTTTGGATTCCTTCCAGGCACCCCTGCTGTGCGGACACGCTTCTGGCGTTAAAAATGGCAAGTAAACCTGCTACTAGAAAATCTTATCTTTCTAAATGGAAGAGATTTTCTGTATGGTGTAGCCAGGGTCAGCAGCCATTTCAAGGGGGGAGGGTCTCAATAATCCTTAAATATTTTTGCGAGCTGCTCAACTTAAACCTAGTTTTCACTTTGATTAAAAGTGCTTCTGTCAGCTATTTCGTCTTGTTTGCCTGTAGCTCCCCTCTTCCTCTATGCTCTTTGAGGTTAAGGAGTTTTTTTTAAAGCAGCCTCCACGTCTGGCCCAGTAGGAAACCATTCCCTCCACATTGGGACCCAAGTTATGTTCTGGAAAAAATTATTTTCTCTCTTATTGAACCTGCTGCATCTGTTTCTTTGAAATTCTTAACTTGGAAAACAGTGTTAGTTGCCTTAACTTTAGCCAAAAGAGGTTGATTTACAGGCTCTCAAGAGCTCCATTACTTAGTCTTACAAAGGGTTAGCATCAGAACTAATCCTTCTAGTTAAGTTGTTACACAGTCATCTCTAAATCAATCCATTCAACTTCCTGCATTCTATCCCTATCCATAAAATAAATGAGAAGTAATTCTTCACTTGCTAGATATCCACAAACAATGGAGATCATACCTAGGAAAGATAAAAACAACTAGAAAGTCTGACCCAATGTTTTAGATCCTGTGAAGGGTGGAAGCTAGTTATACCAGTTCTAAACCAATTTCCAGATGGCTTTTCCATTCCATTACTTTTGTTATTCCTTCCATGGTAAAGTCCTTCACAGACAAGTAGAAGCCCATTCCCACAGAGCTATGCCTTCTTCTGGAGCTTTCTTCAAAGGCTTAGATTGCAAGTCCATTTTAGAAGTTGCCACCTGGTTTTCTGTTCACACTTTTATGAAACACTTCAAGGTAAATGTTTTCTCCCAAATTAGAGATGGCTCTGCTAAAGCAATTTTTCAAGGCTTGTTCGACTCAATATCCATTTCTTCTACTTTTATGTTTTCCTCCTGAAAGCTTTGGGAACCATCCCATAAGTGAGGAACATTGCAAAAGTGATGTAATGAAGAAAACATTACAGCCATCTAAGAAGTTAACCAGCAGTAGATGTTCAGATAGCTCACTCTTGCAAGTATATATACAAACTTCATCCATCCTCTTTTTGTCCTTTCCTTCTTGGCTAAGGTGAGTCTCTCACCCCCTTTGTTTCCTTTATAACTATTAAAACTGTGCTGTTTGAGTCTGTGCCTCAATCTGTAGTCCTGGGGCAGAAAGCTCTGAGCATTTTTCCACTTGTATGTCCTTTAAGTACTTGCACTCAGTCTCACGCATAGGACGAATGGGACAAGAGGAAGCTGCCCAAGCTTTTATAGACTGTCCAGACGTATTGTAAGGATATGTCCTGTAAGATCAGAATACTGCAACAGTGATGTATTAAAAATTATAGTAAGTTCTTACACTACTGTACTTTGAGGGGTTGACAAAGGCTATATTATTGCTGAAGAAGGGAAATCTCATCAAAGAGGAAGAGCACCTACAGAATGCTAAAGGAAAAATGAGAGTAATATGGGTGCTTTTAATTTTTTGATAACTCAGAAGCATAAAAACTTAGTATAACTTAGTCAACAGAAATAATGGGTTTCACCAAACTTAGAGAGCCTTGACAAGAAAAATTATCGGAGATCTTACAGAGGTGTTAGACATTTTAAAAATTTTGTGGAAATTTGTATAAAACAGATGAATGGAGAACCAAGGCAAAACCCACATGGAAATATTTACGAAGTCTCAATTATGCCATGGCTATAGTAAGATTAGACTCCGCAATTAATAACCAAGATAGGAAGAAATGAACGAAAACTGGTGATGTATAAACCGAGAAGTCACCAGGAACAGATGATATACATGTTGAAGTTTGAAAGATAGGAAGGAAGAAAGTGATAAATAGCTGGAAAGGTGTTGTTTAACAATATATTTTAAAAAGGGGGGTGAATATCAGCATCTTGGTATAAAGCTGTGGTTGCTGCATTACCCAAAGATGGTAAAGGTCTTTCAAACCCAATTTTATATAGATCCATTTTAATTTTAAACCACTAATTTACAGTGTTTGTCTACATCAGCTATGGAGTGGCAAAGGTGTTGCCAAAACTGATAAATATGTATCGTTTTTTAAAGGGAGAATCAAACATTTGACAACATTAATACATCAGTAATGGTTTAGAGTGAAGCAGAGCGCAAGAGAAACACCACTGTTGTAGGAGGGTCTTGATGCAGCGAAAGAAATTGATAGACTCAGACATGTTTTTCTGAGTAAGACAATGCCAGCATTTGCATTTCTTTGTAGAATGTGAAACAGTTAGAAACAAGGATATATAAAGGATCTGAGACAAGAATTAAGGAGGAAGGGTTGTTCTCAGACAAACTGAATGAAAAATAAGATAAAGATGTCTTTACTTTCATTGTTGTTTGCTTTATATGTAGAGACATTAGTAAGGAAAATAGGGGATGTTATTCGTGTTTCACTGTTGCAGTCATTACATTTGGGTTATCTGCCTGCAGGTAGCCCTCAGCCAGCCTGAATACCAGAGTCTTGGATTCCTGTGTCGGATGCTGTCTCTTCTTCCATGACGTCAGATCATCAGGGGTATAAAACACGCAGCCGATGCCATTACATCAGTCTTCCTTGCTGCGCGGTGCCCGAAACAGAAGCAGTTCGCAAGTGCCGGTCGGCCGACTCCTGAAATTTTCATTTTCAAGTTTCAGAACAGACGTCTTCGAAAAGAGCCAAGTACCCCATTGGGGATCCTTTTTCTTGCTCTTAACCTGATGTCAGTAAAAGAACAAGTTGGTAAACGTACTTTGCAATGTGGTTTTGACTCTTTAGAAGCATTTTGCAGGGCTGTTGTCACTGGGTCTGTACTTAGAAGGCATGCTTGGCTTAAGGAGCAAAACTTGCCAGATCATGTTAAAGCTAAATTACTGGATGCTGTCTTAAACCAAGACCACCTGTTTGGCAACAAAGCAGAAGTCGTCCTTAAAAAGATGGAGGAAAAAGCTAAATCTGTGCAAACTGTTAAATATTTCCTGCAAGTACAGCCTCCCAGATTTAGTAGGCATTGGCCTTCTAAGAATTGATCCTTTCCAGTCTCTTCCAGGCCTTCTCAGTCCAAACCCAGGAACAGCAGGCCACCTAGGTTACAGTCTCAGGCTACACACAGGCCTAAGCAGTGGGGGGGCTCCCACTTCCAAAGCTGGTAGTAGTAAGACACCCACCATGGAAAAATGTCACAATGACTTGACCTTAACCCTTCCAAGCCCTGCTCAACTGCCTGCTCCCTTAGGAGGAAAGCTCGCCCTGCATGCAAAAAACTGGGAACTCATTACCCAGGACAAATGGGTTTTAAATATAGTTTTCCAAGGATACAGATTCCACTTCCACACCTTTCCAACCCCAGACAGTTGGCCAGACCTACCCCCAAATAAGTGGGCAGAGGCTCAACAGCAGGTTCTCTCTCTTCTAAGTATCAGGGCTATTCAACCTGTCCCAGCAGAAGAAAGGGGACAAGGTTTTTACTCAAGACTTTTTCTGGTACCCAGAAAAGACAGCTCCTGGCATCCTATTCTAGACCTCTCTTCTAAACACCTTTTTGGTAATCCCGAAATTCAAAACGCTAACACTTTATCAGCTGCTTCCTATGCTTGACAAAGATGCCTGGTTGGCAACCTTAGATTTAAAGGAAGCTTACCTGCACATTCCAATAAGGGAATATTGCAGGAAATACCTACGCTTCAGAGCAGGCTCTATGCACTATCAGTTCTCTGCACTTCCCTTTGGCTTATCTACTGAGCCCAGGGTATTCACAAAGTGTCTTGCTCCAGCTGTTTCATTTTACAGGCAGAGAAATATTCAAATATACCAATACCTGGACGATTGTCTGATTCAAGCAGAAAGCCAGGACATGCTATTAAAACATCTGGCATTTGTAAAGAAACTTCTAATCTCGCTGGGGTACACCATAAACAAAAAGAAATCTTATCTAGTACCCTGCCAACAGATTGTAGTCCTGGGAGCAAGCTTGAACACAATTTCCCAGATGGCTTATCTCACACCAGAGAAACAAGTTTATTTGACAGCCTACTTCAAACTACTGGCCACAAAGATCCAGCTACCTGCAAGGAAAATTTTGCAAGCCCTAGGGTTCATGGCCTCTTGCATTCTACTAATTCCATATGCAAGATTGCATATGAGGAAACTACAATGGTATCTAAAAAGCCTATGGTGTCGAACATTCTCAGGATCTAGAATCAATGATTCCTGTCATTCCTTGTCTAAAGATAGAGTTCCTTTGGTGGGCAGAGGCCTGCCACCTCAACAAGGGGCTCCCTTTCAATCTACCCCCGCCACCCAAACCCTGACTACAGACGCATCAGACTATGCATGGGGGGGCTCACTTGGTAGGGCAGTGCATTCAGGGCAAATAGAACCCGAGTCAGATGCACCTACATATCAGTCAAAAAGAAATGTTAGCTGTACAGAATGCTCTGACAGCCTTCAAGGACCACATACTTCCAAGACAATTATTGGTAAAGACAGACAACACCACAGTTGTGGTACATAAACAAGCAGGGGGGGAAACCCACTCGTACCCTCTCTGCTGACTAGCCATTGCTCTGTGGAACACAGCTTTGAGCTACCAAGTGCACCTACAGGCTCAGTTCCTGCCAGGAAAGCTAAATACACTGGCAGACGACCTAAGCAGAAATCTCATGGACCCACACGAGTGGAAACTGGAACCAAAGATATTCAACATGTTGAGAAACAAATGGGGGAGCCCAGAAATAGACCTGTTTGCCTCCCTTAGAACTACCAATTGGACAAATTCTGCACAAGGACTCCCCACAAACAAGCTTGGAAAGTGGATGCCCTGTCCTTCACCTGGAAAATCCTGTCAGTTTATGCCTCTCCCCTCTGCCTCTCCTCTCCAAAGTGCTACTAAAGATTAAACAGGACAAACCAAGGACAATACTGATTGCACCAGACTGGCCACAACAGCACTGGTACACACACCCCCTGTTGCACAGTGTGTCACTGCTGGCTCCATGGCACCTGTCTTAGACCCCTGCCCTGTTGTCCTAGCAGGAGGCCCAGATTCTGCAGCCACAACTTTAAACCCTGAACCTTGCAGCCTGGCTAATTACCTGATCTTTCCGTTACCATCCCTCAGTAAGCAAGTGATGGATGTCATTCTTGAGGCAAGGAGGCCTAGTACTAGAAAACCCTATGCTGAAAAATGGAAAAGATTCTGTTCTTGGAGACAAACTCAGGGGATGGGCACAGTGGTGCCCAGTTTACCTCATATTCTTCAATACTTAACTGAGATGCTTCACAAGGGCCTTTCCTTTTCTTCCATCAAAGTTCATGCCTCAACCATTTCAGCACATTACAATACGGAGCCACCCCTCTTCTCTCACCCATTGCTAAAGCAATTCCTCAGAGGGGCCAAAAACTTAAGACCACCCAGGAGAGCTCCTACTCCAGCCTGGGACCTTAACTTTGTATTGGAAAAGCTCACTTTACCCCCCTTTGAGCCATCTGCAAATGCAGAGTTGAAATTCCTTTCTTGGAAAACAGCCTTCCTTCTAGCCATCACTTCAGCAAGAAGGGTGTCTGAATTACAGGCCCTAATGGCAGTGGATCCTTTCATCTTTCATGCAGACAGGGTGTCCCTCAGGGCCAATCCCTTCTATACACCCAAAGTGGTATCAAGTGTGGCCCTTAAGTCCATTCATTTGCCAACCTTCTTTTCTAATCCACAGAACAAAGGGGAATGAATACTACACTCCTTGGACGTGCACAGACAACTTAGATTTTACCTGGACAGGACTAAGCCTCTCAGGAAATCTGAACAGCTGCTGGTTGCATTTGCTGCTGGGGCAGAGGGGAAGGCCATTTCAAAGCAAACCATTTCTAAGTGGATAGGCCATTGCATTCATTTCTGCTATAAGCACCATGGAAAACCTACCCCACAGGGGATAAGACCACATTCAGCCAGGGCTGCATCTACCTCTACAGCCTTTCGAAGTGGTGTCCCTACCAGGGACATCTCAGAAGCTGCTACCTGGAGTTCTGTACATACCTTCACCAAGCATTACCACTTGCCAGTTTTTTCTAAATCCAGAGCTGGCTTTGCCACTGCAGTCTTGCAGGGCTTTATAGCTGGTCCTAATGCTATCTAATTACCTCCTCCCATCCTTAGCTTTGAGAATCTACCCAAATGTGATGACTGCAACAGTGGAACATGAAGAACATAGTACAGTTGTGTGCACTTACCATAAATGTAGATGTCCGAGTGTATTCACTGTTGCAGTCCTGGTTACCCTCCCTCCAGCCCCCTGACTTCTCTTGACTATACCTATTCTTGCTTACTATGCTTTAAGCTTTTTGGTGTATTTGCTGTTTTGTTGGAGGTGTAACCTTGTATATGATTTGCTTCTCATTATGGGGGCACCTGACATCTGGGGCAAGAAAAACTGATGTAATGGCATCGGCTGCATGCTTTATACCCCTGACTACCTGACGTCATGGAAGATGAGACATCAACTGATGCAGGACCCAAGACTTTGATAATCAGGCTGGCTGAGGGCTTACCTGCAGGCAGATAACCCAAATGTGATGACTGCAGCAGTGAGTACACTCTAACATCTACATTTATGGTAAGTGTACGCAACTGTACTTTCCTTTCTTGGAAAATGGCCTTCCTTCTAGCTATCACTTCAGCAAGAAGAGTGTTTGAATTACAGGCCCTCATGGCAGTGGAGCCCTTCATTATCTTCCATGCAGACGGGATTTCCCTCAGGACCAATCCTTCCTTTATGCCCAAGGTGGTGTCTAGTGTGGCCCTAAATCAATCCATTCATTTGGCTACCTTTTTTCCCCTAATCCACAAAACAAAGGAGAACAAATTCTGCACTCTTTGGACATGCACAGACATCTTAGATTTTATTTGGACAGGACTTAGCCTCTCAGGAAATCTGAACAGCTGCTAGTTGGCTTTGCTGCAGGGGCAGAGGGGAAGGCCATTTCAAAGCAAACCATTTCTAAATGGATAGCCCATTACATTCATTTCTGCTGTAAGCACCATGGAAAATCTGCCCCACAGGGGATAAGATCACATTCCACCAGGGCTGCTTCTACCTCTACAGCCTTTCTCAGAGGGGTCCTTACCCAGGGACATCCTAGAAGCTGCTACCTGGAGCTTTGGTCATACTTTCACTAAGCATTACCACTTGCCTATTTTTCTAAATCCAGAGCTGGTTTTGCCACTGCAGTATTGCAGGGCTTAATAGCTGGTCCTAATGCTCTCTAACTTCCTCCTCCCTTTCTTAGCTTTGGGAATCTACCTAAATGTAATGACTGCAACAGTGAAACATGAAGAACATAGTACAGTTGTTTACACTTACCATAAATGTAGATGTTTGAGTGTATTCACTGTTGTAGTTCTGGTTACCCTCGCTCCAGCCCCCTGACTTCTCTTGGCTCTATCTTTCCTTCTTGTTTGGTGTATTTGAGCTTTCTGGTGTATTTGCTTTTTGTTGGAGGTGTAACATAACATATAATTGCTTCCCATTATGGGGGCACCTGACATCTGGGGCAAGAAAAACTGATGTAATGGCATCGGCTGCATGATTTATACCCCTGATGTCATGGAAGAAGAGACAGCATCCGACGCAGGAATCCAAGACTCTGGTATTCAGGCCGGCTGAGGGCTACCTGCAGGCAGATAACCCAAATGTAATGACTGCAACAGTGAATAGACCCGAGCATCTACATTTATGGTAAGTGTACACAACTGTACTATTTGTGAATTCAAGGGTATAACTGGTATGGTAATCAAGAAAAGTTAATGACATTTTGTACTTGATAATCCAGAAAAGGACATTTTGTTGTTATGCCACATATTTAGATGGTTTCAAGTATTTTTGGGATATAAAACAAATTATAAAACAAAGGCTATAGTGGTAGACTATGTGCTTACATGTGAATTGGTTCAGCAGTATCCACGTTTATGGGGACATAAGATGAATTATTTAGTGTATTGATTAAAGGAAATTCTGTTATGGCAGCTAAGGATATGTGGGAAGAGAATAAACAAAGATGATACAAAAAGTTGTAAAGCTGGAAGGTCTTTATTGTGGATGTATATAGTAAAATACAAGCAGTGAAAATGTTCAAGTCCCTTGTTTTGATGCTTGTCAGGCATATTTGTATCAACTAGAGGAGAAGTTGGGGGTGACAATAAAGAGCTGAAGGAATTTATTTGGGAACGTAAGAGGGCAAGAGTTAAATGGGATAAGTTGATTCTCCCCATAAAACAAGGAGGGTTTAGAATTACCTGATATGAAGAGAGGAGATTCTTTAGAACTACACAGTTAAGGCTGATATACATACCTCACGCAGAGGGTTTCAGCCAAGATGGGATTGAAGAGGGGAGATTTTAACAGCAGGGGTGACTGCAAGTAGGATTTAGACAGTAGGTAAGAGGGGGCTAGAATTTACTGGAGGAAGTTAGCAAAGGAACCAGCGTATTTGGAGCAAATAACTGCGAAGGGAAAGGTAATGTAGTGGAATGTGGCTAAGCAGAAGATACTGCAGGTTAGAGGCTGCCTTACTTAACAGGTACTAATAGCAGAGTATGGGCAAAGAAAAAAGAATAGGCAATAAGTGATTGAAATGCTCTAGCAGAGTTTTTAGTTGAGTCTAGAAGATAAGCTGTTTAAAAAAAAAAGATAATTAGTAGGGAGTATAAATTACTGCATGATAACTGTATAAATCAATCAGATGAGGTAAGAAAAGTTGGGAAAATGGAATGGAAAGGCAATTTACACAGGAACAATGGTAAGGCCAAGTCTAAATGTTTGGATTTTTAAATGGAAATGTTTTTATAGATATTTTGATATTTCAAGCAGATTTCAGAGAAATTTTCTTCAGGTAGGCGGCAAATGTTGGATGTGTGATGGGGAAAAAGAGAGGTAATTGGAGAAAATGTTTTTGGGAATGTACGTGTTTGGCAGATTTAAAAATTTACTAATAACTTGTAGAAAAGCACTGGAAACCAGCTGGTCCACTCAACAGAAGTTTAATCCAAAATGCACTTGAACACAGTGGTTTAAAAGCACATCCAAGCACATGATGTTGTTGTCTTTTCAGCTTTTCCCGGTTAGGGGTCACCACAGCAGAACTCCAGTCTGCTAATGATCGGCAGTCGATTTTATGGTGCCGAGTTGCCAGCCTGACACCCAACCTTCAGCGAAGGCACGCCCATTCACGCATATTTTTCGGAGGCCACTCGACCGCTGGGAGGACGTGCAGACTCCACACAGAAGGCACTCCAGCCGAGAATCGAACAGACGAACCTCTTGCTGTGAGGCAACAACTCTACCGCTGTACCACCACATAAACGTTGTAAAAAACAATTCACACAAATACACCCTACTTGATGCATTTTACATTACAAAAGTTTTAAGACTGATTTCATGTTACAGGTTTTATTTCATTCATCTCATACATTCTGTATTTTAATTCATTTAAATTGAACCTTCATTGTTAATTGATCAATGCTTCTTATTAGTTAATTTCCATTTGAAAATGTATTTAACATGGCCTTTGGGACAGTACATGCCTATCTGATGAAGTTTGTAAGACGAAAACGTAAGGGGAACTGTTTTTACAACGTTTATGTGCTTGATGTGCTTTGGCATTTTCAACCACTTTTATATGTTTATTAGATTTAAAAATTTCCCTGTAGCGTACTTTGTCAGACATTTTGGAGGAGCACATGGTTGTAACAAAGGAAGCAATTCTTTTGAATTAAATTTTGTGAAAACCTATACACATACTGCATTAAAATAAGTATGAAAATCTTACAATGCTTTTTAATGTTTTTTTTTAATTAATATATACTGACTCATGTTTTAAAGTGATAGTTTAAGAAAGCTGATTAAAAAGTGCAGTTAAACTGTTATAGAATGCTCATCTCTAAAGGGCATGATTTTTATATCTTGTATATTCATGTCAGAGAATGCATTCCATGTTGCCTTTTTATATTTGATTCATGTGGTTATATGTCTGATTGGAAAATGCTGCAGGCTTGTTTGGAAAGTAAGATTCTGAGTGAAGTTCATAAAAAGTTAAAAATGTTTTGCTTGCTTTAAAAAAGATGGACAGGTTTCAGAACAGAGATGATCTCTGCCTCACATACAGAACCGGTCCTTTCTGATAAGTCATGCATCCACAAGTCCAGTGGTGGAATAAGCACCTGCTCAAGAGAGCTTAAATCTTTTCTGCAACATAATTAGAACATGCTGGAGGTATACATATGTATTGCAGAGAATACCACAATTTGTGGATCCTCTTCATTTCCACGTGTAAAGCAAAGTACTTCTGTTACTCTATTGAAACGTAATCTGGATGAGTGAATGGGAACCCATTCATTCACCTCTGGTTGAGCATCTTTGCCCCTTATGGATAGGAGTAATATAAATGTTATATTTGGCTCTGGGTTATTCATATGTAAATTACAAGGGCAAAAACCTTCACGAGAATTCAGGGCAAGGCTTCTAACGATCCTCGTAGATAATTAGTTCAGTAAGTAACTATGAACCTAAAACATCTGTTACATATATTAGAAGTTATGCTTATTCACACTTTTGTTTTCTTTCTTTTGGTCCCATCCTCTACGAACCATTATCTCTCTCCCTGCTTGCCATAATTGTTAATTCATTCCCCTAGCAGGAGCTGTTGTACCTGAATGAGGTTTGGGCAGAGTAGAAGTGGGACCATCATATGTGTGGAAGGACAGGGTTTTTACTTTTAGCCCTAACAGTTTTCCTGAGCATGCTACAGCATCCAAATGAGTAATGTTCAAGTTGCATAATGTACATGTCTGCCTCCATGAGCACAAAGTTAAACTGACACATTCCCATTGTAGACAATACCCTAGAATGATCACTAGTCTGCACCAATGATTCTACCATCAAAAGTGTGTCTAGGAATATGTCCCCTAAATCTTCTGCCCAAGTGAGATGAGTTATCACTGCCACTTCACTCTTCCCTCACCCCAAGAAGAAATACAGATTTTGTGTTAGCTTAATTGGTTGTATGAAAGTTTAATCATCACCATGGACATCAAAATATCTGCTACCTGTATTTATTTTGCTTTAGCAAAAAATATCTACCACCTGTATTTATTTGGCTATAGCAAAAACATTGAGTTGTATCCCCCAGATCAAGTGAAAAGGTAAACCAAACTTGAATATAGGGATTTACCTGCAGAAAAAAGTAGTTATTCAGAAAATTGCTTGAATCAAGCCTAAAATTAGGAATGTCCCTCCAAAATAGTTATAACTGAGAGGTCTGCTGCCACTAGGTACAAAATAGATAAGGAAATAAACCTGTATTGTTCAATGGAAGATGTGATAGTAAAACTGAATCTCAAGTACTTTGGGCACATAATAACAAAGACTGGAATCACTGGAGAGGACACTGATGCTTGGAAAGATCAAATGTAAAAGAAGGGGCTAAGATGGAAGATCACATTATCAATTAATGAAATGAATTTGCAAAAGTTTAAGGAATCAGTTGTTGACATACAGGCCTGATATGCTAAAATCCTTGAGGTCAGAGTCAAATTTGATAAAACAGCAACATGGTACTAATTTAGGAAGTTTCGAATATCTGCATGGAAGTATCTATACAGATATTTCTATGCCACTCCAAGATTACAGCTTATGCTCCTTACAGGTTCATAATGTCTGTTGAAGGTATATGAGGGAAGTAATAGGAACATGGGATAGTATGTTTTGGGAACGTGAGGCTGTACAGCA
Source organism: Protopterus annectens (assembly GCF_019279795.1). Classification (NCBI taxonomy): domain Eukaryota; kingdom Metazoa; phylum Chordata; order Ceratodontiformes; family Protopteridae; genus Protopterus; species Protopterus annectens. Next base: position 1,234,121,831 of record NC_056743.1, on the reverse strand, counting down.
TTTCAAAGACGATTATCCGTCAATGTTGAGCAGGACTTTTGAAAATCTGTTATCTTAACAATAGATAAATATATATATATGGTTCCCTATCCGATCGTCAAAGTTTCAAAACTCTGAAGACCATATGGCCGAGACCATATCTCCAAAGTTTTGCAACTCCGAACCCTTAGTATTGGGATCGCCATATAGAGACGAAAGTGTTAATGAAACCTTGTTTCCAGTTTCACTGCCTAGTGTTCGTTTTCTTATTTTTTTACAAGTTTGCATCTGTGGTTATTGTTTATAAATCACCATATAGCATGGAACCCAGGATTTGCCTGTTTCCTCACTATAGAGTGGTCTTGGAGTTGGTATATTTAAGTAGCAGAGGGTGTGGGGCCTCCCTGCAAAAATGTACAGGTAAGTTGTTTTATTTTCTTGTTTTATTTTTCTTTCGGAGTTTGAAAACTTTGGAGATATGGTGTCAGCCATATGGTCTTCGGAGTTTTGAAAGTTCGGCGATCTGATAGGGAGCCATATCTCTCTCTCTCTCTCTCTCTCTCCCTCTATATATATATATATATATATATATATATATATATATGTATATATATATATATATATGTGTGTATATATATATATATATATATATATATATATATATATATATGTATATATATATATATGTATATAAGGATATACATATGTATATGTATATGGATCTAGGACGTTTGCTCGAATGAGCAAACGTCCAAATCCATAATAACCGAACACACTTTAACGAAAGCTCTTTTATCAGAAAAGCTCTTTTGTTAAAGCGTGTTACCAAAAAAAAAAAAAAAAAAAAAACTACATTAACGTTTTAGCAGGGGGGCTTCACCCACTGCACACACACCTCTGCTTTAATATCCCCCCCCCCCCCCAAGACCGCACTACAGTGGGGAAAAGGGAAATTTCCCTTACCCACACCATAGTGCAGCCTCGGCAACTGGCATACTTACGCAAAAGTGCTTCTATGGTGAAAAGCACTTTCACGCAAGTATGCCCGGCCGTTTGGGTTTCGGTCGTTTGCTCATTCGAGCAAACGTCCAGAACCAATATATATATATATATATATATATATATATATATATATATATATATGTATATGTGTGTGTGTGTGTGTGTATATATATGTATATATATATATATATATATATGTGTATATATATATTTATATATATATATATATATATATTGTGTATATATATATATATATATATATATATTTGTGTATATATATATATATATATATATATATATAGAGAGAGAGAGAGAGGAGAGAGCATAATGCGGAAAGGGCCTGCTAAATTTGTTAGTAATAGTAATGAAAAAAGTGAAAACACTCAGGTGGGAAACACAAACTAAACTAGCTGGCGATAAGCAAACTGATAGATTTAGCCAAGCAGGAAGGGAGAGTCGGTAAGGGAATGTTATGACAGAATTTTTTTCCTTGGAACTTTTTGCCCACTTCCTGCTGATCACCAAACTTCTCCGTGAGATTCAGCCTGAACATCTCTAGTAATGCAGATGTACTTATTTCATTACAGGATGAACTGAATAGAAAAGGCGGTCTTCCAAGCATCCATGAGAGGTCCTTGTGTCCCTGCTGTCACGTCCTGTCTCTCCACTCCACTATCTGTGAGCATTCTTTCTCATTCCCTACCAAGGCGGTCTTGCTTGCTCCCAGAACTAGAGCCTTACAGTGACCTGTCCTGCCGGTTCCTGCACATGCCCTTCAGAAGCGTCACATGATATAGGATGTGAACTGTGGGTACATTTTCTGCTGTGGTCCCTTACGCTGCTCCCACCCTCCCCTGGTGGAGATGTAATCACGTCCATCTCTGCAGGAGTTACCTTTACTTCCATATGTGGCCTGTCCGAGCTACCTGCATCCTGGCTGGAGTAGCCATGCCCACATACCCCTCCCCCAGCAGCTGTAGAAATACTTCAGGAGTTGGCATCCACCTACCTTAGGAGAGGAGTTGCAAAACTGTAAGGGTAGTCTTTTTACTGTATAGATGGTGTTCAGGTTTTCTTTTTATGACACACTTCTATACTGTAAAATTGCCTTAGATATTACCTATTCGAATTCACTATAGTTACATTCTTGGAGGTATTTCAGCTGCAGATTACAGTAAATACTAATAAAAGGGAGTATATAGACCGTTGTTTGCTTACTGGATATATTTGTATACATTGATATTTTTTTGTTAGTCTTTGGACATTTTTCTTGGAGGCATTCAGAGGGTATTGAAATAGTACCTTTTTAACTGAAAAGTGTGTTAATAGTGGACAGTGCCCAAAAGTCATCTGTCTGCTTCAGCACAGTGTGGCACATAGTTATAAGGCACCTCTGTCTATTGCTCAAAGTCTGAAATTAGTCTCCACAATACAAATGGTACCTTCACTACTGTGCCACAATGCTGCTCACTTTATAATTTTAAATATAGTAGCAAACCTGAGACAATGTCTTCCTCATGCAATTAAAGAAATATGCAAAATGAATTCATTTTCTCCCTGGTCTCTGTGGAGCAAAGGGATAAAATCCTGACTGTGACCCAGATGATCTGAGTTTTAGTAGCATCTCAAGCACTGGAAGTGGAGGGGAAGATGGAAAGTTAATAGCTACTGCATGCTCTTCAGGGGATGGAGGGTATGGTCGTTTGACTGGTCTTTCCTTTACTCCAGTGCTGTTGGTGGAAACCCAAGACCACAGAAAGCAGGTACCAGTATCCGGAGGGAAGTGTGCTGCCAGGTATTCGTGCTATTGACTGCAATGCTTGTCTGTGCATGCAGAGTACACATGCTTAAGTAGGCAATGGTGGTACTTGTGGTAATGCAGGTACACATATTTCCACTAGGGGCATGATTAGGGCATAAAGAAACTCCCCCATTGCCGAGTTCCTGGTGAGTGTGATGTTTTATTATCACAAAAGTAATATCAGTCAGTGTGACATTTTTATATTTCTTTTGCTAAATGTGAAATGTCATGTAAACCTGGCAATGTGATAAAGAGGGATAAAGCCATAACTCTAACCCAGACAGTCTAAGTTCATATAGTGGCTTGGGTATAGGTGGTGGAAAAGTCTGGAAGAGGAGAGTGGCGGTGGGTGGCTTACACTGGCTTGCCTATCCTGAGAGAGAAAAAAATCTTGGTTCTTGTCTTTGGATTTTCTACGATGCAATTAGAGGTTTGTATGACACCAAGGGCTGTAGTACAAGGGGACATGAGTTTGGTAGTCCCAAGCTGGTGATACTAGCCCTCAGATGTGTGGTTGTCCCCCATCAGCTCTCACCTATGCTGGAAAATACCAGGGTAGAAGAATGAATGGGCTAGTCTAATAGGGGAGGCTTGATGGTCAGCAGGTGTGACAGGAAAAGGTACCTAGGAGAATATGGAATGTTGTGTTTTCCCTATGCATCTTGCTTTTGTTTTATTTTGCAATTGTGTTATGCAAAAAAAAAAAAAAAAATTGACGTGGGTATCTTTTCAGTCAAAATAACTTTATTATTGCACTTTCATATCACAGCTGATGTAGTTTTCCTTTTGTTACAATCTGACAGCCTGCAAAATTTAATTATATTCTGTTCACAGCAATCCTTTACGTATGTACATATTCATTTTTAAGGGGAGCAAATATACTATACATCAGAATCATGGTATCCTAATAGAATTTATCCTATGTAATTTCCTTGTAGCTGAAACATAACTAAAATGTGTACTTACAGCACTAAGAGACCCTAAACCAAAATCAATTAGCCCTTTCCAACAACATGAGAGCAATACAAAACAGTCTCATTCAGACCGGGTGGAAACATTGTAGCTAACTTAAGCAAAATGCCCATACATTAACAATCAAGTTAGTTTGGTTTTGAATAATAACTTGAAAAGTGCAATTATATTCAAGAAGGGAAATTGTAATACCACTGGATTAGTTTATTTGGCAGTATATGTGTCATGTACTCACTGTTATGTGGGGAAAAACGTATGTTAAAAGAGTGTATGAATGACATAAAAAATCATAAATTATCCTTTTCTTTGTACAAGCATTCCATCACTTGTACAGGATTTGTGAAATTTGTGTTTGGAATATTGGACATTGTCAAAATGAATCCTAGAGGTGGAGATTGGAAGAACTTATTAAAGAAAAGAGAAACTCGGTGGCAGCTTAAGTTAGCTGTAATGTTTCCACCCGGTCTGAATGAGACTGTTTCTATTACTCTCATGTTGTTGGAAAGGGCTAATAGATTTTAGTAATATATATATATATATATATATATATATATATATATATATATAAAATTTTAAACATAATATATTTATGGATGTGAATTTGGGTTTTACATTACTATAAGTAGACACTATATGTTTATATGTGAATTTTAATAGGGTTTTTAAATTTATTCAACATATTTATGACATGGTTTCTTTAATGTTATGTACAAAACTGTTTGGAATTAAGTTTCAATTATGATGTCAATAATTGAAAGTATTTAAATGGTTCATTTTTAGTAGGAAGTTGTATTTGGATGAAGTCTCTTACAGGAGAGGATAGCACTTAATACTAATAAATTACTGGATTTTTTTTTTTTTTTACTTCGAGTGCATTTTCTACAAGGATGGTATTTCAGTTATTTTAGTGACATTTGTATGGTTTTTACTTGGTGTGGTGTTCCTAACTGAGAAGTTAGTTATTTTTTTTTACATAGTAAGAGATATGAAACTCTTAATGTTTGATATTATTCACTGCTTAGAATGATCTGTGAGTTATGTGAGACAGAGCAGTATAAGGGGCAACAGCAGTAGCATTCTGTAATGTAAGGTATCTTTGAGAGGAGCGGGGATATGTCCAGGGGAGGCTTTGGGACACATTTTGGAGAAACACTAGAAGGCAACCACAAAAAAATCAGGAGGACAACACACAGTGGTGTAAAAAGACTTCCTCTGTTTAATAATACATATCCACAAGGCAAGACACAGACTGGTTTGGCATAAAATTTACCAAGCCTTCATCAGTGTGAAAAAAAGTACATTAATCACTCCCCATGATGCAATACATATATATAGTTAGGGAACTCTGCTGATTGGATGGCTATAATTTCCCATTAAGTCCAGGTGGAAATAAATCCCCCCCCAGTTTAATAATCCATTTCTTTTCTTTATTATCAAGTATATTGTCCCAACTAAGATTATTAACCCTATCACCTATAATTCTATCAGTGATGGTAAACCTGAAGTTAGCTGTCATGTGTGCCAAAGTGTGTTTATAAAGTGCAGTAGTAGATTTTTTTAATCTGATGTCACTCATATGTTCAGATATCCGTAATCTTTACTGGTCGAGAGGTTTGACCCATATAGAAAGCTGAAAAAGAACATGTGGCTAGGTATATCACCCAAATCGTACCATAATTTGCCAAAAATCTTATGTCAAAAACAGTCCCTGTATTTTTACTGGAAAAGTGTTTGGATTTATCAATCCTGTTACAATGTACACATTGACCACATGGTACACATCCATATAAAGATTCCCCTGTGATTGTTCTTTCCGATTCAGAACCTGTATAAGGAAAGGCCCTTTTATAATGAGTAAAATAGGACCCTAAATTCCTGCCCCTCCAGAAAGAAGAGAGGCATTTGTCCGGTAAAATTTCTGATAGCCTATGGTCTGTTAAAAGTATATTCCAAATTCTGTTGACACTATAAGGGTCCCATTACTGAAACAGGTGATTCCCCCCCATACCCAGTAATACATGCATGGCTATCTTTCAGAGACATACTAAGAATATGCAATTATTGCGAACTAATGTGTGGCACCTTAGACTTTTCAAGGCATACCAAGCCAAGGGAATTGCCCCGAGGGGGTTAAGGGTACGTATTTAACCATTGATAGCACACATTGATGATGAACTAGCTGAGCAATGGGCCTCTGCACAACAGAAGGCCTCAATGAGCTTTGATGTACTTACTGCATGTTATGATCGGTCCATAGATACATGTGTTACTGAAGTTGCCACGATTTGTAAGGAAGCCAAAGCCTTTGAGGGCCAGCCTTGTTATATTTCTTGTTTAAACCAATTGAGTCAAGAATTGCTTGCACTTGAACAGTTAAAGGATCAGAAGATGTAGAAGTTCCATAGGGATAAAGGTGATTATGAAAGGGGCATTCTGTTTGGTCCATACAAAAATGTAAAATTTGGGAATTTGGGGACTAAACCTACTAAGCAGAAAAGGTCTAGGTCCATTTTTAAAAATCAACAAGATCATATGGTGGTACATCAGGGGAGGATTCGTCCTCCATCACGGACACAGATTCACAATCCACTACAACTTCCCTGGCTTCCAAACGTAGGAACTCTGACATCCCTTTAGGGGCAGGGCCCACAGGGGTGGAAGAAAACATCACAAAGGTCAGCAATGTGGAAACACTAACCAGAATTATGACACAAAAATAGAATCCTTTAGTAATGTACTTAACATTTCATCAACACCATTATCATGCTTGGAGTTAAAAGTATTCAATAAAGGGTTAAACTTTGTGCCTGGCTTTTCTGTTTCAGAAAACTCTCTAGTAAAGGATGTCATGGCATCTTGCCGGATACTTAATCCTAGATTATAATGTGAAGTTGTTCAATCTCGCCTTCATTCTTACACATGGGTTCTGAGCCGATCCATTGGCTCTGAGTCGGCTGCTTTCACAAGCTCAAGATCTTAGAGTAGCTAGAGGCCAAGTCCCTATCCCATGTTGCTCTCTGTCTCACCTCAGATCTAGTTTGCTGCTACAACAGATCGGAGGTCATTAGAGAGCTCGGGCCAGTATTCTTTATTATTCTGATTATTCCTATCTTTATAGCAAAGTTTTTTTTGCAGTTTCTCTTGATAGTGTGTTTTTGGGCTAGTTAGCCGTTCAGGCCTTTTTTCGTGCCTTTTCTGCTGACGAGATTTTTGTCCTTTGAGTGGCTGCTCTTAGGCCCTTAGCCATTCCTTAGTTCTTGAACAGTGTGTTCCCTATCCTTGCTAATACAATTTATAGCTAGAGTGTTATATAGCAAGATAGTTCTATAGTTTTTGTAAAGTTACAATTTATAGTTAGTGTTAGAGTGTTTATATAGTTATTGTAGAGTTTGCTGTGTGTGTGCTATAGTTATTTACGATTATTTAGTGTGGCTTCAATAATTGTTGAGTTGCAAAAGTCAGGTTTTAAAAAATTCCCTAAATGCGGGCAGAAAATGTCTATTACTGACTCCCATGTTAATTGTGTTTATTGCTTGGGGCCACTTCATCTCTAGGAGGATTGCTGTATCTGCCATTTCTTTAGTAGCAGGGTGTTGCTGGAGCGAAGAAAACTGGTGGATAGAAGCTTGCTGAAGCCAGATTTTCAGGAGTCCTTGGATAAGGCTGACCAGACTTCCAAGTCGTCAAAGGGGTCGAAGTCCTCCAAAGCTTCGTCAGAGCCCAAGTCATCGGCTCCGAGCCTTGCTGTTAAGGTGTGGTCGCCAGCTCCGCAGTCTTTGGAGCCGTGCACTGAGCCAGTGTTTCGGAGCTGGTCTCTGAAACCTTGGGGTCACCCATGTTGCAATCGGTGGCTTATTCGGTACCTTTGACTCGTTCTTTGAGAACCCTCTCCGATGTGAATGTGGACCGAGTGATGCAGAGGCTTCTCGAGAACCCGGCACTGGACAAATTATCGGCTTCGACCCAACCGGTTTCAGAGCCCAAGACCATTGTACCTGCTGTGACTACTCCTCCGAGCCGAGCTGGACCTTCGGAGCCGGGGGAGGGGGATCTGATGATTCTGGAGCATTTGGAGCTGAGGCCTGTTCCAGTGCTATCAGCTCTGTCAACCCTAACTTCTTCAGTGCTGTTTGAAGAGTCTGAGAGCCGGCACTCTGGTCAGCTCAAGGGGGAGGGTTGAACCGATGCGTCTGTTCCGACCCTTCCTCTTGGAGCTTTGGCACGGATGAGCTCGGCTCCTTCCTCTAGGTCAGAGCCCACTGTCTCAGCGCCGGGGAGGTTGCCATCATTTTCGGAACCTGTGGCTTCTTCAGGTCAGAGCAGTGGAGCCTTTGATGCTTTGAGTAGGGTTATGTCTTCCAAGACTCTCACATCATCAGGGCCTTCCTTCTCCCCCCTAAAGTGCTGCTTTCTGCCTCTACATTGCAGGTTCCTGCAAAGCATCGAGACCCAGAGCCTCAGGTAACTCCATTGGGTGACCCATGTTCTACTGAGACCTCACCAGAAGCCCCCACTGATGAGGTTCCCAGGAAGAAACTTTGCAAGAGGAGGCATTTGGACTCCCCGCAGGGGTCTCTTACATGAGACTCCAATTTAGAGGCGTCAGAAGGGTCATCACAGTCCCCTTTGGAGGATATCTCCTTTGCTGATCTCCTTGAGCAGAGGAGTGACTGGCAGTCCATTAGCCCTACTGAGGATGAGTCGGTGCTCCTGAAAGCCTTTGGGTCTCACCCTTCCACCTCCTGGGTGACTCGGCCCTTCGATGAACTAATGGAATTGGTTGCTCAAAGGGTGTGGGAGTTTCCTGATACTATGGAACTTCTCCCTCGGAGGCCCAACAAATTTATGTCCCCCCCAAGATAAAATGTTCCACACCAAGAGAGTGCCAGTTGATGCCGTGGTGGTGGCATCGGCCACCAAGAAAGAGATGCCTGAAACCTCTTCTACTGTCCATCCTCCTAATAGAGATTCCAGGACTATGGACAGGTACTGGAAACGCCTCTTTAGTTCTGCAACATTTGCTATGCGATCGCCCAACTACTTGACTCATTTTACCTGTCTTCAAAGAAGTCTCCTAAAAGAGCTTGGAGATGCTCTGCAGGGTAATACAGATGGAGGTGTCTCTGAGAAGGTGACAGCCCAGTTTAATACCCTTAATTCCATAGTTAACTCATCCATGCTGCTTATTTCCTATGCAGCTGATGGTTCAAGTCGGGCAGTGGGTTCAGCAATAGCTCTTAGGAGACATTCCTGGATGTGCTTATGCTCCTTTGTGGAAAACTTCAAGTCTTCTTTCGTTAACACCCCCATTCGATGGCTCGTCTCTTTTCGGGCCTAAAGTCAAGGAGACTCCCACTAGGTGTGAGCAAGATGGAAATACTCTATCTGCCGTAGGAGTCTGTTTCTCCACCCCTACTAGACCATACCCAAAAAGGCAGAAAGGTGGAAAAATGTGGTTCTGGAAGTCGCAAGGAGCTTTCCAGAATACACGTAGTCAACCCCCCCCTCCAGGGGCAGAGGAGGGGGTAGTAATGGAAGATGCCACCTCGCAACACCAGGGCGATGGGGATTAGTTCTTTGGCAAGCCCTACCAGCATTCCTGAAAGGAGGCCCGACTGTCCTACTCTGGAGGCAGTCGGGGGTCACTTGTCTTTTTATCCAGACACCTGGCTAGGAATTACAACAGATTCTTGGGTAGAAAGCATTGTTACCAGAGGTTGCATCATCCCATTCTCAGAACCCCCTACCTGTTGGGAAGAAAATCCCAGCTGTTCCACCCAGTCTCAGGGATCAAGCAGCAATAGAAATCCAGAGGCTGCAGGAAAAGGGAGTCATCCAGCCAGTCCCAGCAGACCCGATAGGATCCAGAACTTACTCCAGATTCTTTTTAGTTCCAAAGAAAACAGGAGACTGGAGGCCCATATTGGACCTAATCAGACTCAACACCTTCGTAAAGAAGGAGAAGTTCCAGATGGTCACACTTCAATCGATCCTTCTTTTCCTAGGAACGGGTGATTGGATGTGCTCTACAGATCTCAAGGATGCATACTATCATATCAAAATGGCCAGACCATCCAGAGATCACTTACGTTTCTGGCTGGGAGCCAGTCACCAATTCCGAGCACTGCCCTTTGGCCTTACAACAGCCCCCAGAGTGTTTACCAAATGCATGGCAGTGGTTAATGCTCAGGATTCCGAGTGTGTCCATATCTGCACGACTGGCTCCTTACTGCCGCCTCCAGGCATCAACTAATTCTGTCCAGGGATCACACACGCAATCTATGCTCTCAGTTAGGAATAACTATAAATTTCGACAAGTCTGTGTTGTCATCATCGCATCTGCTTTATCGGAGCAGACTTAGACACCACCACCACCATGGTAAAATTGCCACTGGACAGAATAGCCACTCTTCAAAACCAGGTATCAGACATTCTGACGAGAAAAAAAGTACCAGCCTCTCAAGTGTTGAAACTACCAGGTACCATGGCAGCTACGCTCATAGCAGTTCCTCTGCGGCTATGCACATGAGAATACTTAAATGGTTGCTCTTCACCCACTGGTCTTACCAACAACTTCCGATGTCATTCTTGATTATGATTACAGACTCTTGCAAGAAGGATGATCTTTGGTGGTTGACCAGCCACCAGGTAACAGTAGGTCACTCATTTGTTGCTCCCCCATCAGCAACGGTGACCACGGATGCTTCTCTGATAGGATGGGTGGCGCTTTTTCAGGAAAGCACAGCCCAAGGCACCTGGTCAGAAACAGAGTCACAGTTGCAATCAATGTCCTGGAGCTGAGAGCGGTGCTTTTGGCATCGCAACACTTCCACGACTCTCTTCCTCTGGGGACGATTGCGATCCAGACAGACATGTCTGTGGTCTGGTATATCAACAAGCAAGGGGGAAACCAAGCCTTACCCCTTATGTCGAGAGGCTTTGAGAATTTGGCAGTGGACAGTATCCACCGGGCACTTTCTGATAGCAACGCACATCCCGGGGAAATCCAGCTTGATCGCGGACAAACTGAGCAGAGCCATTCTGTTACCGCACAAGTGGTCTCTCAAAGTCGAGGTTGCAGAGATGGTTTTCCGCAGATGGGGCCAGCCTTGCTGCGACCTGTTTGCATCCCCTATGAAAGCTAAATGCAAAAGCTACTTTGCCATGAATTCCCCACCAGGGGACAGCCCAAGGGACTTGCTCGTGCACGATTGGCCCCCGGGACTCCTGTGTGCCTTTCCACCAGCTCCCCTGATTCCGAAATTCTTACAGAAATCCAAAGCCCTGGGAAGGACTGTAATATTAATAACCTCTTTTTGGCCTTGACAGATTTGGTTCCCCTTCCTTCGACTCTCTCAACTGGAGGAACCTTGGATTCTGGACCACTTCCAAATCTGCTGACACATTTGTCAGGGTCCCTTTCATTCCCTCAGACTGACAGCTTGGCTGCTCCGATTCCCAACTTAGCCAGGTCACATGACTTTTCCTCAGAGGTACAGCATATTCTTGTATCTTCGCATAAAGCTTTCACTAGAAAGTTGTATGCCAGCAAATGGAAGCGATTTGCCTTTTGGGCCCCCCAGAATAATAATGATCCTTACGTTGCCCCGATTGCTAGTGTTCTGGAATTTCTGTCTTGAGTTTTTTTATGAAGGTGCTGCAGCTGCCGCTATAATAGTTCAAATGGCTGCAATTTCGAATTTCCACCTTGGATCTAAAGGTTCTAACCTAATGTCTTACAGACTTTGTAGGGCCTTCTTAGGCTGCCTGTTAGATGACCTTTTACTCCCTGGAATCTAAATTTTGTGCTGTCATGGATTATTCTCCCTCCCTTTGAGCCTGCATCTTCCTGCCATTTAAAATTTCTCTCTTGGAAAACAATTTTCTTGGTAGCCATTTCCTCAGCACGTAGAATGTCTGAACTTCAAGCCCTGTCTATCAAACCCCCAAATTTGGTGTTTCATCCCGACAGAGTGTCACTGAGGACTAATCCTTCCTTCCAAAGGTGTGTTCCAAGACTAACCTGAATCAAACTATTGAAATCCCAACTTTCTTCAGTAACCATTCTAACAAGTTGGAGTATATGTTGCATAAGCTTGATGTTCACAGACAATTGAGATTCTGTTTGGACAGAACAAAGGAATTTAGAAAATCTGAACAACTTTGTTTCTCATGCTGATACTAAAAAAGGGCTACTTGTATCTAAAGTTACCCTTTCCAAATGGTTAACTGACTGCATTAAATGTACATACTGCTCAGTGAACCAACCATTAGAACATGGCGTGAAAGCGCATTCCACTAGGGCTGTTTCCACTTCTTCAGCTTATGTGGCTTGATTGCCTTTGGACACTATATGTGCAGCTGCCACTTGGTCTAAGCCGCATACCTTTATTAGTCATTACAAGGTAGACAGGTCCTCCAGGGACAAGGCTTCCTTTGGTTCCACTGTCCTCAGGAATATACTCCCGTGAGCCGCACAGGATTAGGGTGCTTGGGACACTACCCATGTGTAAGAATGAACGGCGAGATTGAACAACTTCACATAAAGAAGTTATGTACTTACCATAACATTCCATGCGAGTTGTTCATCTCGCCTTCATTCTTAAATTCCCACCTGCTTTCCCCATCCAGGTTCTCGAAGAACGAGTAAGACTTGTGGTCTGGTGGGTCTTGTTATCCGACTTCTTACTCCGGCTGGAGTACCTGTTATGTGTTATATCTGTTGCATGCTGGAATCAGCAAACTAGATCTGAGGTGAGACATAGAGCATCATGGGATAGGAACTTAGCCTTGAGCTACTCTTAAGATCTTGAGCTTGTGAAAGCGTCCGACTCGGAGCCGATGGATCGGCTCCGAACCCATGTGTAAGAATGAAGGTAAGATGAACAACTCGCATGGAACATTATGGTAAATACATAACTTCTTTTTTTGATGCGTCTGATTTCGTAATTCCACTTTTATGCCTCCCATGCACTATTCTGTCCATATGTTCCTTAACACCGTGCTCAAAGATCTACATTTTCACTCATGTGAAACTAGGATAAGGGCCAGATATCTCTCAAAGATGTAACAACACGGAATATCTAAGCTACAACATAATAAGCAATTAGCTATTTTACCGGATGACAAGGGTGGTGCCGTTGTAATGGATTGGGACAGATATCATGCCAAAGCCCTTAAACAATGAAGTGACAGCAAATATTATATGCATATGCCATTTGACCCCGGGCCTAGGTTTAAACATCAAATAGACCAGTTTCTTCTGTCAGCTAGGGAGGAGGGTATAATTTCAGATTTGGTGCTGCAACATTTAACGGTGGATGATCCCAGGCATCAATATCTATATCTTCTCCCAAAAATATATAAAAATCTCTGATCCTCCAGGCAGACCATTTGTGTCTGGTTGAGGTTTTCTCACTGAACCCTTATTTTAATTTCTGACTGACTATTTAGAACCTGTCTTGAAATGGGTCCAGGCTCGCATTCAGGATACAACCGAATTTCTGTGTCATTTCGGATATGCAATTAGAGCCACACTGGTTGCTATGTACTCTGGATGGTACATCCCTTTATACCAATATCCCCCATTGGGTTGGCTTTCGGGCTTTGGAACATTGGTTATGTCAGGCTGAACTATATCCTCTGGGGTTTAATACTTTTCTTATTTGCTTTACTGAACAGGTATTGACCAAAAACACTTTATATTATCAGGATAAATGTTTTTGGCAGGTCCAGGGTATGACCATGGGAGCTTCTTTTGCTCCAATTTATGCTGACCTCTTCATGGCCTATTTAGAGGAACAACTAATCTGTGATCCAACACACATCTATCTTAACGAAATTGATGTATGGAGACATTTTTTGGACGATTGTTGGATGGTTTGGAGGGCTGATAAACCATATTTGAAGGAGTTTGTGGAATACTTGAATGATAATAGGTGGGGTATACGGTTTACTGCTAATTATCATAAAGAACAAATCATCTTTTTGGATGTGGCAGTCACTAGGAATCCTGATCACACCTTGGATACCCAGGTACATTGCAAATACCCCCAATCGAACTTCTACATTCGTCTAGTTTTCACCCTCCACACATTGCACGTAACATCCCCAAATTGCAATTCCTCTGTATGAAACGTATTTCTTCCAACACGGACAGATATCAGGAATTCAAACAGGGCCTAACCAATAGGTTCAAGGCCGGGGGTTATCCTTTGGGTACTATATTGACTGCCAACAACTGGGCCATTATGGCAAATAGGGAGGATTTACTTGTTTAGAAAGATAAATCACTTCCCAGCGATGTGGATATCCGATTAGTGACAACCTACGGATGGAACACCAACACACTTTTGGATAGTGTCAACAGAAATTGGAATATACTTTTAGCAGACCATAGGCTGTCAGAAATTTTACTGGACAAATGCCTCCTTTATTTCCGGAGGGGCAGGAATTTTATGGTCCTATTTTAGTCATTACAAAAGGGCCTTTCCTTGTACAGGTTCTGAATCCCAAAGAACAATCACAGGGGAATCTTTATATGGATCTGTACCATGTGTTCATTGTGTACATTGCACCAGGATTGCTAAGTCCAAACACTTTTCCAGTAAAAATACAGGGACTGTTTTTGACAAAAGATTTTTTGCAAATTGTGATATGGATTGGGTGATATACCTAGCTACATGTTCGTGTTCAGCTTTTTATATAGGCCAGACCTCTTGACCAGTAAGATTATGGATATCCGAACATATGAGTGACAGATTAAAAAAATCTGCTAGTGCACATTATAAACACACTTTGGCACGCATGACAGCTAATTTCAGGTTTACCATCATTGATAGAATTATAGGTGATAGGGTGAATAAACTTGGCTGGCGCAATATACTTAATAATGAAAAGAAATGGATTATTATTGAGCAATTATAGCCATCCAATCAGTAAAGTTCCCTAAATATATATATAAATATATATATATATATATATATATATATACATATATATATATATATGTGTATATATATATATATATATATATATATATATATATATATATATATATGTATTGTATCATGGGGCATGATTTAATGTGCTTTTTTTTCACACTGATGAAGGCTTGGTAAATTTTATGCTGAAACCGGTCTGTGTCTTGCCTTGTGGATATGTATTATCAAACAGAGGAAGTCTTTTTACACCATTGTGTGCTGGCCTCCTGCTTTTTTATGGTTGCCTTTCAGTATTTTGGGGCCGTGCACTTGCTGTAGTTGCAAGGGTTAGTTTGGTGCTGAAATACTAGAAGACACTATTGAGACTTGTTAAACTGTTAGATTGACTCTCTTATAAAACTTAATAGAGCAACAGATCTAGCATCACAGTGCACTTTTGAGAAAAGTATGAAGAATGAAACTCTGTCTGCCTTTGACTTAAAACAGCCTTGATTTATGAGGGCAGGGACAAAAATAAGAGGAGACACATTTTGGATGATCTGTCAACTCAGGGACAAAGTATGTCGGTGTGTGTTTGTGTGAGAGAGAGTGTGAGTGAATGGGGAAGGACCTGTGCCAATGCAATGCATAGGCCACCTGGGTTGACTACCACAAGGAGGTACTAATTTGCACTCACAGTATTTAAGGGTGGTTCACAGTCATGCATATTAGGTGATAATGAGGTCTTTCCTCATTGCATCTAATTTGTCTGAAAATTGCAGTTTCCTGCATTGGAGAAACAGCTCCTTTTGGATGCAGCTCTTACTGACAGCAGTGGGGTTCTTTCTGAATCTCCAGGATAATCTGAACCAGCATTAGGAGGTGTAGTGAATAAATATGAAAGATGTGCAAAAATAAAAGATGGAATCTTTAGTAGAGGGAGAAATTAAAGCGCATTTAAGTAAATGTGTGTGGGAACAGTAGATGCAAACTATTATATATATGGAACGATATAGAAGGATGGCTGGCAGGAAATAGATATATTAGCTTGTAAATTATTGTAAAAAACTGTAAATACTGATTGTTAACATCTTGATTTATATATCATTTTACATAGTGACACAAGTACACTTTGTAATAAAAAAGAAAAAAAAGTTAAAGATTTTTTCTTTTCATACATTATGTATTATTTAGTTCTTAACAATTATACATTTTAACATTACATAGATTGCTCAAGTCCTGCTTTCCCTGAAGTGTCAGTTCTCCTCTTCCTGAACATTGTTCTGTATGTGTTGTTCCCCTAGACTCCATTTATTTCTCCTTCCATTTTCTAAAGATCCCACCCCCAATTGTTTTATCTCCTTTACAATATTCATTCAGTCTGTTACAGTTGGTTTAGTATTTGATTTCCATTGTTCTAGTTATTGTTTTTTGGCGGCCAACAGCATTAAACTTAGTAGGGCCTTACTATGACTAGCCAGTTGAGTTTTTATATCCCAGCTCAAAAGGATCATTTTCTTAGTTACAATAATTTGCTCCCCAACATTTCTGACAATGGAAATTTCTAACGTCCTAACTCATTGCATTCCCAAAACATGCTTCCAAGTACCCCTTTCTTTCCCCAAACACCTTCAGCAATTGCTGTCTACCTGTGGAAAAATCTCCTTAGTGTATGCAAGCACTTCCATGCAAAAATTGTAAACCTTGATTTTATTGCATACATGGGTGCCACATACACACACACACAAATATATATATATAAAACCTTTCCATTCTCTTTCTCAACCCTTTAATTGGTTCTTACAGTTGTGCATTATTTTAAATGCCTTACTAATTATCACATTTTTAACCACAATTTTTTCTAGACTTTGCTATAAACTAAACATTAGCTGCTCTTTCATTTAACATCACAGTATCCTTTTCTCTATGACTAAATAAAAACCATGAGCAGCGTAATGGAAAACTGATAAAAATAAAAAACACTGTACTGAATTGTACAAGCAGACCTTTTTATAAAAAATGTTAGTGCTTTTGTTCCAAATAAAGGAGGAACTCCTTCAGAAGTAAAACTAACACTAATCTATTTCCTTGTATAATAAAAAAGGCATGAAATAAAGTAAACAAACCTTAAATATTCACCAAAATATGATGTAAATTGCTCAGTACTGTACTTAAAAGCCAATTCTGCTAAATAAACTGTTAAAAAAATTCTTTCTCCCCATAAAAAACATGTATTTGAGTAAATGTAAATGAACACTTTAACTTAAATGCTTTGTACTACACTGCCAGATTACATTAAAAAGCATTGAAGAACTAGATTAGGGTGACTTAAAAAAAAAAAAAAAAACCTGTATCGGTAATTAAACATCAAAGAAATAGATTTCATTTCAAAGTATCAGACCTTATTTTCTGTATAAACTTAATAGATGTGTAGTCGTTAAGACCTGGGAGAATTGTGGCATTCAACAGTATCTGGCAGTAGTATTCCCTTTTTATCACTAATGTCTCCCAGTCACCACCCCTTTCTGGGTAATCAACTTTTTCTAAAATGGCAAACTCAAACTTTTTAAAAATCCTCACGTCACAAAGTGTTTATAAAGGGCATTACAGGAATGTTTTCTATTAGTAGCATAATGCTGATAAATTCTTGTCTGCTGGGGGCCATTAGTCTTGCCAATGTAAAATGCTGGGCAAAGTACAAAAACCAAGGTAAATGATCCCTTTGTACAATCAAAATTTTCCTTTTACGGAGATCAAATTAGGGAAGCCATGAATAGAAAAGCTGTTAGCTTCCAAGATGTGTCTGCATTATCTACAAACTCCACATTTTTTCATTCCCCAGCCTTTCTTGGTTGCCTTATCACATTTTTTTTCTTGATTCCAAGATGTTTTTGAAATTTCTGTTCTTGCACACAAATCTTGGTTGTATACCTAATTTGCTGGTGAGTCCCAGAGTCCCAAAAACAGTAGGCCAATGACTGTTTTTATGGAGACACGAGTGCCAGATACAGAATTGCTACTAAGGTTACATTCATTTTCTAGAAAAAAGCCTCGTAATAGTAAGTATTTCTTCATTTACTTGCTTTCAGTAAAACTCATTACTAAATCGGTCTAAGGTCCTTAATCTAGTCATTCCACCATGCAAGAATGAGAAAAAGCACATTAATTATTGTTTTATCATGTTCTTTTAACCAGGCTTTTTTTTACATTGCAGTGCCTAAAATGAGAAAAAAGAGAGAGAAGGGAGAAAGAAAGAAAGGAAAAAAACAGCAGCGCCTGTTTACAATTCTCAGTGTACGTAAAAATAACTGAAAACTTTATAGCATGCAAAGAAAACCATACACCACGAAAGTAGTATTAAGAAAAAAAATTCTTTGCTTAGTTAACTTTCTCCCCCTCCTTAAAGCATTTTTCTGAACATTAATGACAGTAAAGTAGGGTATATACCCCACATGTCCAACATATTCTGAAAAAGTCCAATATTTCTAGATTTTCTTGTTTTGTCATGTTTCACAAATATAAATATTGCATTGCAATCCCACATTACTAGTTCCTTTACGGGTCATCTCCATCTCCCAAATCCTGTCTCTGCTTAATTTCCAACCTATTATCGATTCTTCTCATCAGCTCTCATGGTCCCTTCCTGGTCTCCATCATTTTCCATTGAAATAGTGGAAACGGTTTCACAGGTACAAGTCTGTGTGGTCTTTATTACCAGAAGAACAAGAAGCAGAATCTCCTCTTGTTTCACAGCTCACTTTTTTGTTGGACAAACTTATGTTTTTCTTCCTTGGCATGTACTTTTATCAAAAAATCATTTTCTCTCTCCAGGGAAGAATACCTTGAAGACAACTGGGTACAGCAGTTTGAATCTCCCACCTGCATCTCAACATTCCCTGAATAGTGGAATGGATTTACTCTCTTCTGCCTGGTGTACAGTGGATAATCATTCTCTACAAACACTCTGCTGTCTCACACTTTTAGTATTTTTCCTTCTGCCACAGTTTTGTCAGAATCATCTCCTTTTGCTGGTAGAATTACATCTTTACTATTAAAGGTCTAGGTTGCTTTCTCTTAGCCAAGTTTGGAGCATACACACAATGTGCCCTTTGAACTAACTGCTGTGGAATACCAGTCCAGTTGCTTATTTGTGCCTTCATAAAATTAATGCAGTCTCTTCCTTCCAGCTTCTGTGGTATAGCTGAAAACAATAAGTTATGTCTTACCATAACGTTCCATCTGTATTGTCAGTCTTCACTTATCCTTGACTGTGGGTTTCGTTCCAAACCTTGGAACCGATTCTGCCATTATTCCCACAAGATTACCTCAGATCGAGTTTGCAAACAGTAGTTACAAGCATAAAATAACAGATCAGAGGCCATATTTGTAGGTCTCTAATGAAAGCCAATCTTTGGAGAGGCCCGATCTACCAAGAGACCTAAAGGTAGGGGGAAAGAAGAAGGATAAGTGAAGATCAACAACACAGATGGAATGTTATGGTAAGACATAACTTCTTTATCTGATGATGTCGATCTTCACTTTATCCTTGATTGTGGGGCAGAGTGTCCCTAGCTACCTGAACCTTGGGAGGTCTCACGGAAGAATATTCCTGAACCCCATTGAGCCAAATGATGCACGTCCCGTAGAGACCAGATCCAGTTTGTAATGTGTAATAAATATATGACGAGATGCCCATGTAGCCACTGCACAAATATAATCTAAGGGCACTCTGGCATTAAAAACTGCAGAATCTGCTGTTGGCCCTGGTTGAGTGAATTTTTACAGGTCCTGGTAGATGTGTTCCTTTTTTATCATAAACAAAGGTGATACAGTCTCTATGCTGTTTAGCAAGAGTAACATTAGCAACTGGTCTTCCCAAAGTAACTGAAGAAAAGGAAACAACGGATAGGGTTTTCTAAATTCCTTAGTTCTGTGAAGATAGAAATGTAATCGTGCACATCTAGCAAATGCAGATAGTACTCTCCTTTATTCGAGAAGTTGGTAAAAAAGACTGGGAGTTGTAGTTTGATTAATATTTGTCTTGGACACAGCCTTTGATAGGAAGGAAGGATTTGTTCACAGGCAGACCCTGTCCTTATGGAAAATTAGATAGGGAGGTTTGCAGGATAAGCCCTGTATTTCAGATAGCCTTCTAGCAGAAGTAATAGCTATCAAGAACAACATTTTCTAAGATTAAAACTTAGTCACAGCTTGCAGCAGGTACAAAATGAGAGTAAATAAGAGATTGAAGCACCAGATTCTAATCCCAAGGTGCAGAGAGTTCTTTATATGGAGGTCTGAGCATTAAGGTTCCTTTCAAAAAGGTTTTGTGAAGTTTATGGGGCATAAATGGTGAACCATCTAAACCAGTATGAAAGTTAGAAATTGCAACAAGATGCATTCATATAGTAGAAGCAGATGCTTGTGCTTCAAAGAGCAAAGTGAAGAATTCCAGAGCTTTATCAACAGGCACAGAATATGTGTCAAGATTAGAGTCTGATTACCATTTAATAAACTTTAGCCACTTGTTAAAGTACAGTTTTCTTGTTGAAGGTTTGTGGTCGGCTGGCATGATTCGTTGAACTGGTGAGGTGATAGAAGAGTGCCTGGCAACCATGGGAACTGGAGAAGCCATGCAGTGAGCTTGAGATGCTGAAGATTTGGATGAGCCAGTCCTTCTGGGAGTGACAGTAGGTCTGTAGCTGCGTCCAGTATCTAAGGTTTCCAAAGTAGATGAGGCCAAAGGAAGGGAAACCAAACGTGTCAAGGCCAGAATAGGACAAATAGAATTATACTGTTCTGTGACCTGTTGGCTTTCTTTAGAAACTGGGATATTAGATGAATTGGGGGAAAGGTGTACAATAGACTGGTGGCCAATCTTGAAGGAGAGCATCTCTCTGTGACTCCTCCGGTGGGAGGGAATAGGGCAAAGTAATTGCTGCACTTGTTCGGGGGGGGGGCAAACAAAGATCACAGCAAGGTTGGCCTCAGTGGCAGAAAAGCTTGTCTGCCATCCATGGGTTGAGAGACCACTCGTGAGGTATGAGGATGGTCCTGCTCAATTTGTCCACAGTCACATTGGAGTTCCCCAGAATGTGCATTGCTAGTAGAAAGTGGCCAGAAGAAATTGCCGTTGCCATACTCTGAGAGCTTCTTGACAAAGAGGGTAAGATCTGGTTCCCCCTTGCTTGTTGATATACTAAACGACTGACACGTTTGTTTGAATTGTGATTGTTTCCAAGGTAAGGCTAATTTGAAATGTCTGCAATGCTAAGAATGCCACCCTCATCTCTACAGCACTGATATGAAGACTGGCCTGTAGTTGGGACATGCCTTGGACTGTCTTTTCCATATAATGCCCCCCCACCCCATCCAGGCTGCGTCCATGTTCACTATGGCTTGGGGCTGATGGAGAAGAAATGGAAGACCCAACAAGATTTCATTGGAGTGTAGCCACTAAATCAGATCTTCCTTGCAGCAGTTGGTGATCGTGATTAAATGGGACATTGGTTGATTTAGTAAGGACCACTGAGACGCTAGGAGCCATTGAAGAATTTGTATGTGAAATCTCGCTAGGGGGGTTAGGGTGATATAGAGGCTGCCATCGACCCTAGGTTTGTAGGCAGAGTCTTGCTGGTACCTTGTTGGGCGAATGATCTGACTGAGTTGAGATCTTATCCTTTGAAGTCTTTCCATGGGAAGAGATGCAGTAGCTATGACTGTGTTGAGCATAGCTCCAATGAATTCAAACTGTAGAGATAGTTCTAGATGGGATTTTTTATAGTTTATAGTGATACCCAAGTCAGACCAAAGGAGAAGAGTATAGTCTTGAGCCACTGAGTAGACCCATGGTGGAAGTGGTAAGGCGTCCATTGTCTAGGTATGGAAACAGCTGGAATCGTAGTAGCTTGAGATGAGCGCCTATGGCTGCCATGAATTTGATGAACACTGGGGGGGGCTGTGGTGAGACCAAAGGGCAGTGCTCTGAACTGATAATCACAGATTCTTTTTCATATAATGCCCCCCACCCCATCTGGGCTGCGGTCATGTTCACTATGGCTTGGGGTTGATGGAGAAGAAATAAGACCCAACAAGATTTCATTGGAGTGTAGCCACCAAATCAGATCTTCCTTGCAACAATTGGTGGTTGTGATTAAATGGGACATTGGTTGATTTAGTAAGGACCATTGAGACGCTAGGAGCCATTGAAGAATTTGCATGTGAAATCTCACTAGGGGGACTAGGGTGATAGAGGCTGCCATCGACCCTAGGTTTGTAGGCAGAGTCTTGCTGGTATCTTGTTGGGCGAATGATCTGACTGAGTTGAGATCTTATCCTTTGAAGTCTTTCCATGGGAAGAGATGCAATAGCTATGACGGTGTTAAAAAAAACTCCAGCTTTACTCTGTCACATATCGCCTACTCTGAGGCGATCTCTGCCTAACATGCAAAGCTATGTCAAACCCAGAGCTGTTGGACATGCTCCATTTAAAGAAATCCCAATCCCTCCGAGCTACATGCTCTAGGGACCTAAACTTTGTCACCACAATAAACAGAACTTGCTGGAGGGATAGATTCCTGTCCCAGAGACTTCCCATACTCTGGAACAGACTACCTATCTATGTCAAACAGAGCTCCTCATTAGCACTCTTCAAGAAAAATCTTGATGATTGGATGGGTAATAGGAAATTCACCCCGGGGATCACTTCTGTGGTTCTGCTTGACAGGAGCACAGGGAAATAATTTTCTTGGGTGGCAAAAGCCAGGGTACATTTTTGGCTAGGCTTGTATAGGCCCTAGGGCCAATAGTCTAGTACCTACCTATGAACCTATGGCTGCAGTGAATTCCAACTGTTGAGAGAGTTCTAGATGGGATTTTTCGTAGGTTATAGTGATACCCAAGTCGGACCAAAGGAGAAGAATATAGTTTTGAGCCACTGAGTAGATGCCTAGTGGGAGTGGTAAGGAGTCCGTCATCTAGGTAAAGAAACACCCGGAATACTAGTAGCCTGAGATGAGCGGCTATAACCACCATGAATTTGGTGAACACTGTGGGGGCTGTGATGAGACCAAAGGGCAGTGCTCTGAACTGATAATGACTGGTTCCCAGCCAGACGTGCAGAAATCTTCTGGACCACTTGTCCATCTTTATATGGTAATACGCGTCCTGAAGGTGTATCGAGCACATCCAATTGTCTTTTTCTAGGAATGGAAGTATAGACTGAACTGTGACCATCTGGAATTTGATTTGTTTAGCAGACTGAGATCCAAGACTGGTCTCCAGTCCCCTGTCTTTGGCACTAAAAAAATCTTGAGTAAACTTTGGATCCTGTGTGGTCTGGGGGGACTGCTTGGATGACTCTCTTGACGCTTTTGTCGAGCAGTTTTTGAATTTCTAAGACTGCTGCATCCCTGTGACTGGGTGGAACCTCCTTGGTCCTGATCAATTTCTTTGGTTGTTCACAGAAGAGGATTTTGTATCCTCTTGTTATAATCCTCTACACCCAATTGTCGGTAGTTCTCCTTAGCCAGGCAGATTGAGGCAGGGATAATTGCCCCCAGACTGCCTGCAGACGAATGTTATCATGCCTTCTTTCAGGAACACTGATAGGAATTCCTGGGGGAAAGAATATCTGGAACCCTGATTGTGCGGGCCACCTCTGCCTCTTCTGTGGCGTCTTCCACTGCTTCCAGCGTACTGAACCCACTAACAAGGGAAACAAAGAGATACCCAAGTTGAATTTTGTGCCTACTCCTGATAGAGCCTCAGTCTACCTGGTGTCAGGACCCTACTCCACATGCCTGTGGCCACTACTTCCAGCGTACTGAACCCACTAACAAGGGAAACAAAGAGATACCCAAGTTGAATTTTGTGCCTACTCCTGATAGAGCCTCAGCCTACCTAGTGTCAGGACCCTACTCCACACGCCTGTGGCCACTACTTCCAGCGTACTGAACCCACTAACAAGGGAAACAAAGAGATACCCAAGTTGAATTTTGTGCCACTCCTGATAGAGCCTCAGCCTACCTGGTGTCAGGACCCTACTCCACACGCCTGTGGCCACTACTTCCAGCGTACTGAACCCACTAACAAGGGAAACAAAGAGATACCCAAGTTGAATTTTGTGCCTACTCCTGATAGAGCCTCAGCCTACCTGGTGTCAGGACCCTACTCCACACACCTGTGGCCACTACTTCCAGCGTACTGAACCCACTAACAAGGGAAACAGAGATACCCAAGTTGAATTTTGTGCCTACTCCTGATAGAGCCTCAGCCTACCTGGTGTCAGGACCCTACTCCACACACCTGTGGCCACTACTTCCAGCGTACTGAACCCACTAACAAGGGAAACAGAGATACCCAAGTTGAATTTTGTGCCTACTCCTGATAGAGCCTCAGCCTACCTGGTGTCAGGACCCTACTCCACACGCCTGTGGCCACTACTTCCAGCGTACTGAACCCACTAACAAGGGAAACAAAGAGATACCCAAGTTGAATTTTGTGCCTACTCCAGATAGAGCCTCAGCCTACCTGGTGTCAGGACCCTACTCCACACGACTGTGGCCACTACTTCCAGCGTACTGAACCCACTAACAAGGGAAACAAAGAGAGTATGTTATGGACTAGATTACCTTGTTAAATAGACTACAGCCACCACCACTTTCTGGGTTACTAAGTCCACTGGGAATCTGTGCAGACAGCAGCCTAACCCCTGTCCCTGTACCCTCCGAACAGCCTATACACCTCTTCCTCATTCCTGCTCCTCCTCACTAGAAACCCTTCTCATCACCAGTTCCTACACTTAGCTGCTCCCTTTCTAACTCTTTCTTTTTCCTTGTCCTGCCCACTAGGGGGCGCCTTACCCCTATCTATCTCTCTCCCTCTCCCTAAGCTATTGAGCTAACTTGAAAGCCTCTTCTACCATACTTCATATTTGCTCTAACTCCAACTTACCTGGTACCTTTCAGTGCTTACCCCTCAGGAAGCCTTTCTTCTTCCTTCTCCTGTATCAGCTAACCTTCTCCACTCACACCTTACCTGCTCTTACCTTAGATACCTGAACTACTGATTGTTTTCCCTGCTAAACTTCTCTGTCTTGTCTCTACCCGCTCGCCTAAGTGGCTCACTCCGCTCCCCTACCCTACCCCCAAATCCCACCCACCCCCAGTGCATCTAGGGATATACCTACCTAGACACACACCCCTCCTGTTCCTCCAATTACAGCCCAACTACAACTATCCAACCAACTCCTCTTCTCCCTTTACCTCTTCCCAAACCACACCCTTTCACATATACCACCTATTACTCTAACATTACCACACCCACACAACTATAATAAATATCTACCTTTACAATGTTTAAACATCCCACCCTAGCACTCAAACATACCATAATCTTGTTCTCTCTCACTATCACTCTATTGTTAGCGCACCTTACTACCTCCTATGAACAACCACTACTCTCACACCTCTACACACCACACAAACAAACTGCCTCCTTAGTTCCCATCTACCCCAACCATCACATCAACATAACTTCAGTACCTAGCTATATATTACCCAAATATCATAGAACTACTCACATCAAACTTGTTTACCCTAATCCCATAAGGATACCCCTCCCACATAGCAAATATACAAAAAGTACCTACCTAACACTACTCCTCCTACTTAAGAATGGAGACATTCACCCAAACCCAGGCCCAACTGACACCTCCTTAAATCAATCCAGTAAACCAGACCCCATTGTTAACCCTCTGCTTACACAACCCAAAAACTCACTCTCAGTAGCCCACCTTAACATACGTAGCATTAATAATAAAACAACTCAACTACATGCTCTCCTACAGCTGTACTCCTTTGATATTATTTGCCTAACAGAAACCTGGTTAAAACCCTCAACAAAAGACAGTGAAATCATTCCACCTGGCTATAACATCTTACGTCTCGACAGACTATCAAAAAAAGGCGGAGGTATTGCCATATTATTTAAATCTAACCTTCAAATAACCACATACCACCAAAACCCTCCCCAGGACTCAAATGCTGAAATTCTTATTACCAAACTAGAACTAAACCCAGTCAAATCAATCTTTATTATCTGCATCTATCTACCCCCAGGTAATAACATTTCCACCATCGAAAAGATCCTATGTTGGCTATCACTAAACTTACCCCAAGAGATAATCATCTTAGGTGATGTAAACATCGATTGGGAATCTTGTAACAACAAACAACCTACTAGCCATATCAACCTTTATGGATTCTCTCAGACCATCACCTCCCCCACTAGAATAAATAAAGCTAACAAAAAAGAAAGTACCATAGACTGGATACTCACCAACTACCAACCCCATACCTATAAAACAGGAACACTCCCTGATGACATAAGTGACCACTTACTAACCTACATCATTAGGCTTAAAACCAACCCTCCTACCCAAATAATAACCAGAACAATCAGATCCAAAAAAAGATTCAACGTGGAGTTATTCCAAAATGAACTAGAAGCATGCAACTGGACACCCTTAAAACATCTTCAACTAGATGAAGCTGTTGATGTCTTTAATGCTAAGTTTCTAACTATCCTCAACTATCATGCCCCCTCACGCTCCATCAGAATCAAAACTAAACCTGCCCCCTGGCTATCAAAAGAAACCAGACAAAAAATCACTCTCAGGAATAAAGCCTGGAACAAATCTTGCTTAACTAAAAACACCACTGACTTCCAAACCTTTAAGCAACTAAGAAACAAGACCAAAAAATTAATAATGAACGATAAAAAAAATTTTTACCTGAAACCCCAACATTCTCCCCAAAAAAACACCCAAAAATTCTGGGCAACTATTAACCAATTACTACAGCCAAGTAAACCTGTCACACCCAACCCACAAGGCTCTGACATAAATAACCCCAACCAAACAGCAAATTCCTTTAATTCCTTCTTCACAGAAACTATTCAAACCTTAGCAAGTCAACTTCCCATCAAAAATGCAAACATGTCAATGAGCATAACAAACCCACCCCCTACTTTTCACTTCCAACCAGTCTCAACTACTTATATTCTCTCCCTTCTAAAAAAACTCAAACCATGTACACCCTCTGCCGACCTATTACCCGCAGAATACTTGCAATTAGCAGCTAAAGCAATAGCCTTACCTATCTCTATTCTGATCAACAGAACCATCACTGAAGGATATGTCCCTAAACTCTGGAAAATCTCCCACATTATCCCACTCCATAAGGGTGGAAATTCTACTGAAATATCAAATTACCGCCCCATAGCCCTTCTTTCACCCTTATCTAAGATCATGGAAAGGTGTATACACAAACAACTGCTTCACCACCTTCTCCATAATAATCTACTCTCTAACACCCAGCACGGTTTCAGACCATCCCACAGTACCACCACTGCCCTCCTCTCCTTTACAGACACAATTAACAAAAATCGCAACAATAACACCCTCTCCTCAGCACTTTTCTTAGATTTATCCAAAGCCTTTGACATGGTCAACCACCAAATACTCATTCACATTCTCCATTCCACTTCAATTGATACCCAATCTCTTAACTGGTTTAAGTCCTACTTACATAACAGACATCAAGCAGTACTCTGGAACTCCACTCTATCCTCCCAACTACCTGTCAGCATTGGTGTCCCACAAGGGTCTATACTAGGTCCCCTGCTATTTTCCTTATTTATCAATGACCTACACCATGTGGCTCCCCAAGCCACATGCATACAGTACGCAGACGATTCAACACTTGTCTGCTCCGCCACATCTGTATCACACCTTCACTCCCTCACACAACACATATTTAACTCTGTAGAAGACTGGTTTTCCCAACATTGTCTACTACTCAACCCTAAAAAAACTAAGCTGCTCCTTTTTACACCATCAAGCAAATCTCCCCTCATTGATTTTACCATAACATCAGCAAATGGCACACCTGTATCACAAGAGTCAACTACTAAACTACTAGGCATTACCATAGACAACAACCTTAACTTCGATGCCCATATTAACAACACACTAAAAAGCATTAACAAAAAAATAGGCTCTCTACAGAATCAAACCTTTCCTCACTCCAGAATCAAGAACAACTATAGCCCTCACCCACCTTATCTCACCTCTTCTCTATGCCTCCCCAATTTTTACTAAATTATCCAAAACAAATCTGTCGAAACTAGAAAACTCCTACCACAACATAACCAGATTTGCCACCGGAAACCCTTACAGAACCCACCACTGTAATAATCTAAAACAACTAGGCTGGCTTGAATATCAACAGCAACTAAAAACTAACCAGCTTACCATAGCCCATCAAATTCTTTATCAACCTGACAAAACCCCCATACTATCAAGCCTGATTCACCCATACCACAACCTAAAGTCCCTTAGATCTGCACACAAACTTCTTATAGACACAGTCAAATCAAACAACAGGGCTGGAGACTCTCTTTTCTCAAACACTGTTGGAAAATATTGGAACCTGCTTCCGTCTGAACTCTCATCTATTCCCTCAAAATATCTCTTTAAAAAGAAACTCAAGCTTTACCTCAAAACACAATGGCTGTGCCCCTGTACCAACCCTGACTAACATTATTTCATGTTCATCTGACGAACTCACCCCAATATTAATTCACTTTCTTTTCAGCTATTTCCATTTCCCTCTCTATGCAAATGTTTATTAGATACTTCTTGCTATCTTGTTCTACAATGCTTTCTTCACTCCATTACTTTTTATACCACTTGTTTATTATTATGTTTTATATTAGAATTTAGTTCTTAACAGTTTCTATACTTAGCATCAGTAAAGTTTATAAGTGGAGCTTATCTCCATTACTTTTTTAGACCACTTGTTTATTATTATTTTTTATATTAGAATTTAGTTCTTAACAGTTTTTATACTTAGCATCAGTAAAGTTTATAAGTGGAGCTTATCTCCCCGGGCCTCTACTGAAAATGGACATGTATCCAGCTAGACTAGCCCGGTCAACAAATGTAAAATAAAATAAAATAAAAAATAAAATACTTCCCCTTCTGCCCTGGGAGAAGTTTTTGCCATGTGAGTCCTGGGAAGGCCCTTGGGACTTCTTAAACCATAGCCTTCCACGCCTCTGATTCCTGCAGTATGGTCATTGAGGAGTGGAAAAGCATATGTCCACGGCAGAAGGAGTCTTCCCGTTTTTCTCACATCTGGCTCTCTAGAGGCTCTCTAATTTTGGGACCAAACAGGAATTTTCCGTCAAGTGGAGCGTTGAAAAAAATACTTAAATAACCTGCAAAGTCACATAAGCGCATCCAGGTGTGTGTCGCCTGATTGCTATGCCTGAACACGCTGCTCTCATCATCCCTTCGGCAGCATGTGCAATTAGCCTCATGGATGAGTTAGAAATAGATTCTAGAGTGGTGAGCTGAGAAGTCACTTTGTCTTGAACTCCATCAGCTACTGCTGGCAGAGTATCTGATAGCTTTTTAATCAGATCTCTTTGAAGTCTTGTAAAATGTGCCATGTAATTCAAGGAACTGAGAGAGAAGGTCGATGAGGTGTAAATCTGCTTTCCAAATCTATCCATTATACTAGATTCTTCATTAGGAGGATGGATAGTAAGATTTTCATCAACAAGTTGCTTCTTGGCGTCTGCCGCTACCACCATGCCATCTACAGGAATTCCCTTGACCCAGTGATCCTGATCCTGTGGGGATGAAATGATACGATCTTGTCTGTTAAGAATTGGCTCGATAGTGTTGGGTAACTTTCAGGCCTGCTGAGCTATCAGTTTAGTTAGATCATCAGTGGGTGGAGAAATCCAAGAGGTAGAGGGCTGGGCACAGAAAGCCTCCAGGTATACAGATTCCTCTGAGGAAGGCTGGAGGGAAGTCCAGCCACCCCTCTGTTTTATGATCTCTAGGATGTGCCCAAAGGAAACATCAGAAGGTGACTTGGGGGAACCTTCCCCTTTGTTGAAATTGGTATCTTCTGTGAATGACTCTTCAGGGGAGTCCACGTGCTTCCTCTTGCACTTTCTCTTTGCAGGTACCTCTTTGGTGGGGTGCTCTGAAGAGTTATTGGGAGAGGACATAACCACTGTGGTTTGATCCTGTGTCTTTTGTACCCTCTATCCCAGGGAAAAGACTGGGGGAAGCTCCGGTCGAGGGGAAGGGCAAGAAGGTTGGTCCGATAAGGATGGCATAGATTGATTGCCCACCTCGGACAAGGCCCTCTTCATGGCTTGGAAAGCAGACCCCCCCCCCCAAGTAGAGGGATGGGATCTCTGAACCGAAACAGATTCCTTCGGAACCGTGGTCCCACCCTGCAGCAAGGAAGCCACCTCCGAAGCCGGAATTGCGTTTACATATGCCAAAGCACCAAGAGGCATGAATGGCTCCAAAAATACCCGAGTCGAACCCTGCCTCCCAGAACCTGCAATGAAGCTCCTGATCCGACAAACCCAAAGAACTCAGGGTAGCTATCAGTGCCAGAGAAGGAGCTCTGACTGGTGCTGAAACTGTTGAAGCCAGGAAGGTTGGTACCAGGTGCTTGGAAGGCTCAGCAAAAGTCGATGGAGGAATGAAGTCTGGAGTAGAAGTAGGCAAAGTCCCAGAGCCAATCCTGCTAGCAACCATAGAAGCAGGTAATCCCATTGCCACAATGAGCTGATCCAGCAGTCTCATGATATCAGATTCTGTTAAGACACTTGGTGGATCGGACGGAAGACACTGAAGGAGATTTGGGTGGACGTTTATCCAAAAAAGGATTAGAAGGATGGGTCTACAAAAGGTCCACTGAGGTTGAATATTTGGTGAGTGGCATTTCCTTAAAGGAATACTCCTTTGGTTCCAACAGTTTAGTTAGCGTCGAAGGGGAAGGGCCTGAAACTACAATTGATACTGATGTAGTCAGTGCAGAAAATGGCACCAACATTTGTGTCCCATGACCCATTGGTTCTGAGGAGACTCTAGGAACAGTGGGACCCTTTGCCATTTTAACCAGCGGTTCCAAAGAAAGTGCCTGAATGGACTGGCTTCTTATCTTAGGCTTTCCCAATTTGGTTGAAGAAGACCAGAAGGAAGGTGAACTGACCAGTTTTGGAGCCAGATAAGGCCTCGTCAAAGTCTGATTTAAGTAGTCCTTTAAGAGTAAGCTTATTTTTATGGTCGACTAGTGCCCTGTGACTAAAACTGGGAGATGTACCACCCCCAAACAATAGACACAAAGTGTGTGTCCATTGAAGTTAGGAAGATGTTCTTCGTGTTTCACTGTTGCAGTCATTACATTTGGGTAATCCTGCTGGCAGGTTGCCCTCAGTCGGCCTGAATTCCAAAGTCTAAGGTCCTGCGTCGGCTGCTGTCGCCCCTTCCCTGATGTCAGGTCGTCAAGGGTATAAAAGCAGCCAACGCCATTTTCTTCAGTCTTTCTTGCCACGCGGTGCCCGAAGCAGAAGCAGTTCGCAAGTGCCGGTCGGCCGACTCCTGAGATTTTCGTGTTTGAGTTTCAGATCTGAAGTATTCTATAAAGCTAAGTATCCCGTTGGGGAAATTTTTTTCTTGCTCCAGACCGATGTCAGAAAAAGTAAATAATTGTATTTTTTGTGGAAAGCAAATACCTCATAAGGACTTTCACTCTTACTGTATTCCTTACCTAGGCCATGATCACAACATTTCTGGTTATCTGTTTTGTGCTAGATTTAACCAACGCGCTATTAAGCGTTGGTATGATTTTGCTTTATATTATTTTGGACTCCGGTTTAATTATCCAGAAATGTCGTCTGATACCCGTCCGACTACCGGAGTTCACAAAAAACGCAAAGAAAAGGTGAGAGATAAACAACAGAGGCCCAAAACCGATGACGAAGCTTCTCCTAAGCCAGTCGCCGGTTCTCAGTGAGGTGCTTTCGCAGCCCCTGACGCCCGCTACATTAGTCACAGGCCGCTATCGACTCCCACGTGGAGTCGGCTATGCCGCTGAAAACTCAAGGTATTGGAGCCTCAGACACTATTCCCTCAGATGGGTCCGGAGCTGCTGAGCAGGCTCCGGCTTCTGAGGGTGTATTCACACCTAAACATCTTTACATTAAACAGACTTCAGCTTCAAAGGCAAAGACTAAAGCACCTTCTAAAGCAAAGAAACAAACTAGAGAGCCACATGGATAGGCCTCTATGACCAAAAAACAGACGCTCAAAATGGCCGAAGACTTAATTACCTTGATCAGGGGTTCCCATCCCCCTCTGATAAGAGGCCTAGGCAAGAGACTGACCATGAATCTTCAGATCAGGTTTCTATTTCTTCTGATTCCTCTCTTGATCAGGAATATTCTCTTCTCCCCTATGAGGATTCTGATGCTGAAGAGTCTATACCTTCAGCTTCTCCTCCAGAGGACTATTCTTTTGGGGAAATCTTGCATATCATGAGGGAGCATTTCCACTGGGAGAGCAAAGATTTTTCAGAATCTAAAAATAGGCTCAGGGATTTCCTTTTACTTCCTCAACACAGGCCTCTAGCCATTCTAGCTGTTAGACATCGTAGATGATGTGCTTTCTGAGTCTAGTCTGACCCCTGACTCCTTACCTCCAGCTCCTGTTAAGCCTGACAGATATTACAGGGTTCCTGACTCTCATAAATTCCTTTTTAAAACCCCTGCTGCAGACCCAGAAACTATTTCACAGGGTCCCAATGGAGTTAAGGCTTCCGCTGCAAAAAACCCTACCCCCTCTGACAGAGATTGTAGGGCACTGGATAGATGGGGAAAAAAGGTTTACACATCTGCTACCTTGGCTCTAAGGGCCTTAAACTGTCAGTTTCATATGCACAAATATCAGCAACATGTTATGGCATTGCTTAAACAGAAAATGTTGCTAAATTCTGAATGTGCAGAAAACAAGGAAATGCAGGATTTATTGCATGCAGCTGAACAAGTTGGAAAGCATACTTTACAATGTGGTTTTGATTCTTTGGAGGTCTCCTGCAGGGCCGCAGTTACGGGTTCTGTAATTAGGAGGCATGCTTGGTTAAAGGAACAAAATCTGCCTGATCATGTCAAAGTTAAATTATTAGATGCACCTTTACAGCATGATACTTTGTGTGGTGTTAAGGCAGAAAAAGTGTTAAAGAAAATGGAGGACAAGTACAGCCACCTAGGTTTAGTAGACACTGGCCTACAAAGAATTGGTCCTTTCCTGTATCAGACAGACCTTAAAGGGGCTAAACCAGACGCCCTAGAGGCAGATCCCAGCCGCAAGGTTCATACAGGTCAAAGCAATGGGGTGCTTCTACCTCCAAAGTTGGAGAAGACAAATCACAACCATACAGGAAACAGCCCCAATGACTTCACCCTGCCTGCACCAAGCATTTGTCTTCTGGCAGCACCCTTAGGGGGAAAATTAGCACTTTTTTCTCAAAATTGGCACATTATAACCCAGGACAAGTGGGTTCTAAATATAGTGTCACAAGGCTACAAGTTCCATTTCCATACCCTGCCAAAGACAAACGGCTGGCCAGATCTGCCAAAAAAATCAATGGGCAGAGGCACAAAAACAAGTCTTATCCCTCATGGCCATGGGGGCCATTCAACAAGTACCAGAGCAAGGACAAGGATTTTACTTGACTGTTCTTGGTACCCAGAAAGGACAAGGCCTGGAGACCAATACTGGACCTATCTATTCTGAACACATTCCTGGATGTACCAAAATTCAAAATGTTGATTTTGCAGCAGCTACTACCCATGCTGGGCAAGAATGTGTGGCTGGTGACTTTAGACCTAAAAGAGGAATACCTGCATGTCCCAATCAGACAGTCATGCAGAAGATACCTCAGATTCCATGCTGCCTCAATGCATCACCAATTCTCTGTACTGCCCTTTGGCTTATCTACTGCGCCCAGGGTCTTTACAAAGTGCCTGGCACCAGTAATTGCATTCTGCAGACAAAGAGGAATACAAATATATCCTTACTTGGACGACTGTCTAATTCAAGCAGAGAACAAAGACATTCATCTACAGCATCTGGCATTTGTGAAAAGACTTCTAACATGCCTAGGGTACACAGTCAAGGAAAATAAATCAAAACTAGTACCCTCTCAAGAGATAATATTCCTGGGTGCAAGCTTAAATACAACTGCCCAGATGGCTTATCTCACGCCAGACAAACAAAGGCAACTTGACTACCAATTTCAAAATGTTAGCAACAAAGGACCAGTTATCTGCAAGAAAAATTCTGCAGGCTTTGGGCTTCATGGCATTCTGCATCCTACTAATTCCATATGCAAGACTGCATATGAGGAAACTTTAACGGTACCTAAAAAGTGTTTGGACTCAACATTGCCACAGCCTGGAAACATTGATTACTCTCATTCCCTGCCTGCAACAGGAGTTTCGATGGTGGGCGAAGGCTTGTCACCAGAACAAGGGACAGCCATTCACATTACCCCCAGCCAGGCAGACACTAACAACGGATGCATCAGATTATGTCTGGGGGGGCCCCACATGGCAGGAAGATGTATTCAGGGGACATGGGCCTCAAACCAAATGCATCTACATATCAATCAAAAAGGGATGCTAGCTGTTCAAAATGCCCCGACAGCCTTCAAGGACCTACTTCATCCGGGACAACAACTGATGGACAGAAAACACCACAGTCATGTGGTATATAAACAAGCCGGGGAGCACACATTCTTACCCCCTTTGCAGGCTACTCATGACTTTGTGGGACACAGCATTGACTTACCAAGTACATCTGCAGGCACAATTCCTGCCAGGAAAGGAAAATACTCTGGCAGACGAACTAAGCAGAAACCTCATGGATCCCCACGAGTGGCAGCTGAATCCACAAGTCTTCAGCATGATAACAAGGAAATGGGGATGCCCAGACATAGATCTATTTGCCTCCCCTCACAACTACCAACTAAAAAGATTTTGTGTAAGGACTTATCACAGACAAGCATGGAAACTGGATGCCCTATCTTTCAGCTGGAAAAAACTATCAGTATATGCCTTTCCTCCACTGCCTCTCCTCCCCAAGGTACTCCTAAAGGTCAGACAGGAGAAGCCAAAGATGATACTGATTGCCCCAGACTGGCCCCGCCAGTACTGGTATCCAATCCTAAGGAACTTTTCTCAATGCCCAGCTTGGACCTTACCTCAAATACTTCAGCTACTGTCCCAGCAAAACAATCAGATCCTGCACAGCCACCTCAGGACTTTAAACCTGGCAGCATGGCAGATAATGTAGTCATACAAAACACACCTCTCAGTAAAGCTGTGATGGATGTCATTTTGGAAGCCAGAAGGCCTAGTACTAGAAAATCTTATGCTGGGAAATGGAAGACATTCTGTGCTTGGAACCAGGCACAAAAAACTGATACAGCTGTACCAAATATTCCTCAGATTTTGCAATACTTAACTGAGATGCTGGACAAAGGCCTGTCTTTTTCATCAATTAAAATTCATGCCTCTGCCATTTTGGCTCATTACAATACAGAGCCACCAGTCTTTTCTCATCCTTTATTAAAGCAGTACCTCAGAGGAACCAAAAATGTAAGGCCTCCAAGGAGATCACCAATACCTGCATGGGACCTCAACTATGTCTTGGAAAAACTCACCCTGCCTCCTTTTGAGCCAGCTGCTACTGCTGATATAAAGTTTTTATCTTGGAAAACAGCTCTGCTCCTAGAAATAACTTCTGCAAGATGAGTTTCAGAGCTACAGGCACTCATGGCTGTGGAACCTTTTATCATTTTCTATCCAGACAGGGTCTCTCTGAGGACAAACCCAACATTTATGCCTAAGGTGGTGTCCAGTGTGGCTCTCAACCAAACTGTTCATCTGCCAACTTTTTATCCAAATCCACAGAGCAAGGGGGGGAGAATTCTGCATTCTCTGGACGTACACAGACAGCTTAGATTCTACTTGGACAGAACCAAAGTTTTCAGGAAGACAGAGCAATTACTAGTGGCATATGCTGCAGGATCACAAGGAAAGGCCATCTCAAAGCAGACTATTTCAAAGTGGATAGGCCACTGCATTTGTTTCTGCTATTTACGCCATGACAAGCCAGTGCCTAAGGGCATTATGCCATATTCAACCAGAGCTGCAGCCACTTCAGCAGCCTTTCTCAGGGGAGTACCAACCAAAGACATTTTAAAGGCTGCTACTTGGAGTTCAGTGCACACCTTTACAAAGCACTATCATCTGCCACTCTACTCTAAATCCAGGGCAGGCTTTGCCACTGAAGTTCTGCAGGGCCTCATAGCCACTTCTAATGCTATTTAGCTCCAGCCTCCCAACCATAGCTTTGGGACTCTACCCAAATGTAATGACTGCAACAGTGAAACATGAAGAACATAGTACAGTTGTGTACACTTACCATAAATGTA
Source organism: Protopterus annectens (assembly GCF_019279795.1). Classification (NCBI taxonomy): domain Eukaryota; kingdom Metazoa; phylum Chordata; order Ceratodontiformes; family Protopteridae; genus Protopterus; species Protopterus annectens. The sequence goes on along the minus strand of NC_056743.1, from coordinate 1,234,085,781 downwards.
GATGTTCAAGTGTATTCACTGTTGCAGTCCATGTTACCCACCCGCCAGTCCCCCTATTTTCTGCTGGAACTTATCTTTCCTTCTCTGATTTGTACAACCTATGTAGTGTATTTGCTTGTAGATGAAGGTAAAGTTTATATTGGTGCATGTATTTTTATGTATATATAAATTTTGGCTACCCTTTTAGGGGACACCTGACATTTGGGGCAAGAAATACTGAAGAAAATGGCACTGGCTGCTTCTTTTATACCCTTGACGACCTGACGTCAGGGAAGGGGCAACAGCAGCCGACGCAAGACCTAACACTTTGGAATTCGGGCCGACTGAGGGCAACCTGCCAGCAGGATTACCCAAATGTAATGACTGCAACAGTGAATACACTCTAACATCTACATTTATAGTAAGTGTACACAACTGTACTTTTCAGATCGCTTGTCTGGCATCATTTGAAGCAAGACACACACACACACACACACACACACACACACACACAGGAAAAATTATATAATAGCATTTAGGAGGAGCGGGTAGCTGAAGAAATTAAAGGTAGAATAGTTTTATACGGAAATATATATAAAAGATGTAAAAAGTTTTAAAGAAATTAGCTGTCGCTCGAGAGCTCAAAGGAGAGAACATGTCTGGCACTATGAAGTGGCAAATGAGATCTGAGGTAATTTTGTGAGGAGAATTATGGATGGAGCTAAGCTCAAGGGTTTTTGGAAGGCACGAGTTGGAGTAACGGCCAAGTCAGTTCCGAGGTGCAGAACCAAACCCACAGTCAAGAATAAAGTGAAGACTGACAACATCAAATTTTTAGGTTTTCTTTATGTGCTCTGTTCTCTAATATTATTTTTTTAAACTTCTTTTCCTGAGCAGTCTCATTCAGCCAGCTTTTTCTTCATTTTAACCTCTGATTTTTGCAGCTTTATCATCTCATCTGAATATCTGTTTAAAGCATCTTCCATTTTTTCCAGCCTTGTTTGTATCGATATACTTCATCAGTGTTTCATTTATTTTAACCAGGTCTGTGTCCAGTTGTCTTGTATCTTCCTGTAGGTCACTGGAAGTCATGTCTGGAGGTTGCATTACTTTTTGCTTAACAGCTGCAGAACTTTCCACAGTCAGTACTTCTTCCTCACTTTTTGTAGCTTATTTTTTCCAGGTGCTCTGTATTTCTTTTTTCCTGTCATCCAGGCAGTATACTTACTAGCCAGTTACTAAAATTTACCCATAAACATAAGTCTACTAGCCTTCTCTGTTGAGGTTTCTGTTTTCACACTGGGTGAGCAAGATTCACACTGTTAATGTACAGCTGTCCTGGAAGGAGAAACCAACATTTTTGTTATATTTTCCCCTCTAAGTTTTCCTGATGCATCTTCACGGTTCCATATCAGGTTCCAATCCTTACCCATAAATAGTAATATCTGCTGGAAACTAATTACTTCTCCCATAATTCTCTTAAGCTCCTTAATAGTTTGAGGTAAAAGATAAACGCATGCCATTATAATTCCCCTTCACTGTCAGCAACCCCTTATTCTTCTCTTCTGTCATTATTGGAGCCCCTCCCACAATCAGTAGTATTAGCCCACCTTTCCTTTGTCCCTAATACTCTGTTGAATAACCATTCTAAAGTCCTTTCTTTGCCATATTTGCATGCTCATTTCTAAGTGTGTCTCCTGTAACATTGCTATTTGTACCGTACACTTCTTAGTATAGTTCAGTACTCTGCTTCTTGTCCATAACCTAAATGAACAGATTTTGCATTATTATACATTGTACTGAAGTGATTATTACAACTATGGATGCATCTGATTGTATTGTATTCAGTGTAATAGATTTTATTTTCACCAAGCTGCTTGTCACTTCTCCTTTAAGGATTAATGTTAGTGTTTCCTTATACAGAGATGTTTCACAGTTCAGTCATTTTCTGATTTATTGCCTGTGTCTGCAGACAGTGTGTTCACCTATGCAGCTAATGTTTTCACAGTGGCAAGACATAGCTCATTTCAAATACAGGTGAACTATAATGTTATATGATTTTAGTGTGTATTTTCAGCAATATACATAGTACCGTGAGAGACTCCATAATCTAACATGATCACAACATTAATATGATAAAGACTAGATATAAGCAGTATACAGTATGAACCCCAAATACATTAGAGTCGAAAGAAAGAAGAGGGAAAAAATATTGGTATTAACAGTCACTGATAAGACTGCCCTCTCCACATTTAAAGTATCTCTGCATGCTGTATAGAATGTATAGCATCCAGCTGGCTTGAAGAAATTTATTATACACATATTGTTAAGAAATAAAAATGAATTTACAGTTCTTCATCCCCTTCATTATCCTTCTAAACGTTAATGACAAAGTGTGAATTAGCTGTACCACCAGTTAACACAGTCCACTAAATTCCTGTCTTTTTTTTCCACTTCTTGCAGAAGAACAGTTTTCATTTCTAAACTTCATCTTATGGAAATGCGATTTTACAGTTCATCCACTTATTTCCTACATACAAATTATTGCTAGCTCTCCTCTTCATCATCTGAACCACCTAGTACTATTCCTGGGTTCGAGTCTAAGGTACTCCTGTTTTTCTAGTCTTCTGTACCCTTTTCTCTTACTCAGTTATTTTCCTGGCATGTTCTGTGTATGGGCTGTGTCATTGTCAGAGGAATGAGAAGGAGAATTCCCTTCAACTTTCTGGCTCACTTTTTGCTAGGTAAACTTTCCTATTTTTCTGTCACCTGTTCTGCACTGAAGAATGTCTTGGCTTGTTAAGAAAAAAAAAATATTCTGAAGACAATTGTTTATAGTAACTTGAGTCTCACACCTATTTCTTGACTTCCTCTAATTTTAGGGATTAACTCATTCCTCTTCTGCATGGTGAGTACAGAATAATCATTTTCCATGAATACTCTGATGTCCCTATCTGGTAATACTTCACCCTTCCTCATAATTTTTGTGATCAGTAGCCCCTTCTGCTGCTGTGACTGCATCTTTACTGCTATAAGTCTTGGCCAGATTTGGAGCATACACATATGATGTGCCCTTTCCATTAACAAAGACAGCTGTGGAATACCAGTCCAGTTGTTTATTTGTGCTTTCATAAAATTTAGGCAATTTGTTCATTCAGTTTATCTGATACAGCAGAAAACCATGGGTTTTCTCTGCATGTTTTGTGTTGCAGTTGTACTATTTTTTGAAACCATTCTTCTTGAGAAGAATAATACCTAGCCTTTACCATCATTTCAGCCTCTAATTTATTCAGTTTTATAATCTCATTTGAATAGCTACATAAAGCTTTTTCTGTTCCTTCCAGCCTTTTGTAATTTGAATGTATGCATTTCTCCACTGTCACATATTTTAAACACATCTGAATGCATTTGGTATACCTTTTCCTGTAACATTGGAAGCCATATCCTGTACTAAGGCTGAAACTTGAACTGCCTTTTGCTGAGTAGCTGTATGGCTTTTCCTTACCAGAATTTGTCTTCTCCTTTTCTAGTCATTTTTCTTACTTTCTCCAGTTTTGTTGACATGTAGGCAGTGTAGTGACTAACCAGCAACTGAATCAGTCTCCAGAGCTGTGGAGGTGGTCCACACAGCCTATCTGGACCTTGCCAAGGCCTTCGACACCATCTCCCACTTTGGAATCCTAGATAAACTTGCTAAGTTGGGCATAAATCCCTACGTGAGGTTGCCAACTGGCTTACTGACTGAACGCAGACTGTAAAAGTAGCCTACTCCAAATCCAGCTCCAGACAAGTGGAATACCTCAGGGTTCAGTCCTGGGACCGCTCTTGTCTGGCATCTACTTCTCTGAAGTACAGGCCAACACTAAGTGACTCAGGCTAACAAAGTTTGCAGATGACTGCAAACTGGGAGCCATTACTGAATCCCCAAATGATATGGATATTCTACAAAAGGGCCTTACAGAAATAGATGCTTGGTGCCAGAGCCATGGGCTCAAGCTTAATGCCAAGAAATGTATAGTTATCCCCTTTGGGAAAAAACATGTACCCATGAATTACCACATAGGTGGCAGTGCACTAAACACCGAAAGTGTGATGAGAGACTTAAGGACACAGGTGGACAGTAGTCTCACCTTTGATAACCCCCATCGCCACAACAGTCAGGAAATCCTTCTATGTGGCACACCTCATCACGAAGGGCTTTTCATCCAGAAAAAAAAGGAGGTCATTGTCCCACTGTACTCATCTCTCATTAGACCCATTATAGAGTACAACGCCCCATTTGGTATGTACCTCACAAGACATCTGCAACAGCTGAAAAGGCTGCAGAAATACCTCACTAGAAGAATCAGAGGCCTAACTCAGATGTCCTATGCTGACCATCTAAAAAAACTCCAGCTATACTCTGTGGCATATCGTCTACTCGGAGGCGATCTCTGCTTAACATATAAGGCCATGTCAAACCCTGAGCTGTTGGACATGCTCCACTTAAAGAAATCCCAATCCCTCAGAGCCATACGCTCCAGGGATCTAAATCTTGTCATCACAATGAACAAAACATGCTGGAGGGATAGGTTCCTGACCCAGAGACTCTGGAATAGACTGCCCATACATGGCCTCCTTGGGCCTCTTCAAAAGGAACCTTGATGATTGGATGGGAGATAGAAAATTCACCCTGGGGATCACGCCAGTTGCCCTGCTAGACAGGGGTCCAGGAAAGTAAATATTGTGGGAAGAAATATCCAGGTAATTGTTATGGCTAGGCTTGTATAGGCCCTAGGGCCGATAGCCTTGTACCAACCTATGAACCTGTAAATGAGGCTGGGAATTGGCATAATGGTTAGTGTTTACCTCACAGACACAAGGCACAAGATCTGATTCTCACTTTTGAAAGACCAGTTGTCTAGGCTTAAAATGGCCCACAAGACAGCTAGCCTAGTACTTACGGTGACATCCTCCTCTTTGGGCCATTAATCAAGGAGCCTGAATCCTCATTTGGAAGAAAAAATAAACACACAGTATTTCCAGATGCCTCTCTGCATCAAGCACAATTTCCCTTAAGAGCACCCAGGAAACATACTCAATCTGAGGTTTAGATATCCCTGTCTGTCTCCCCAGGTTCCCAGTAAGACTCCCAACTGGCACAGCTGTAGAGTTGAGTTCTTGGCTGAGTGTCCAAGCCAAGCCCCCAACATCATCTCTGTGAAGCTAGTGCTGTGTCCCTGCTCCAAGTAGCTGACACACACACACTCTGAGATTTGATTTTGACACACACCTGGGAAAGGCTGGAACAGATTTGCTAGCTATGCCCTCTTCTTCTCAGACTATAAGGTAGTTATACTGCCACCAGACACTGACCACACTATATTTTCCTGACTGATCTAAAGAATTACTATTCCTTGGTCACTTACTAGAGCAAGGCAAGATGAAGTAGGTGAGGGGTCGTCCTTTGTCAGGATCCAAGAACAGAATGCTGTGAGACTGAAGTCTCATCTAGTATTAAAACATTGTTTTTGTCCTGGATTACAGAATGACATCACATACATCTAGTCATCTGACTTCTGATTCCCATGCTACCTCCTTTCCTAGCAACTGACCCAGAGTCTCTCTCATGTGTGTCAGTAATACACACACACACACACACACACACACACACACACACACACACACACACACACACACACACACACACACACACAGAGCTTTGCTAAGATCTGTTGCAGCTTCTGGAATTTCTAAAACAGTAAACACTTCCACTTTTCCTACAGGAGCTAGCAAACTATTCTCTGGCAAAGACATTTCATCTCTGGCTGCAGTCAGAACTGTAAGATACAATCTTTATGGCCTAAATTAAGTAATTTAATTTCTTACTATTTTTGAAAGTCAGCTGGACTGAGATTAACCTCTTCTCTTCCAGTATCCTATTTACAACAGTACAGTCTGATATAAATGTGTATATCTTTTCTGTCCAGCAGGACACACTATTGATACATTTTTAACACAAGGAACTTTACAAATTCATTTTCAGCACAAACATCTGTACAAATCAGTTTGATATATGAATGAGATTTAACTCTTTACAAAATTCTAGCTAGCTGTACTGGCATATGTTACACATCCACTGCCCTACTATTTCTGGCGTAGCTGGCAGTACCTCACATCTTCACACTTACCTATGATCCTATACTGATTTAAAGCAAGTATGTAAACTGAGTGTGTTAATCAAGAATGTTATGTGAAGTTTTTTTTAATTGTATGTGTATTCACTTGCAAAGCTTATGTGAGAAATGTAAATAGTTATTTTCTTAAAAAAAGCCCACCTAGAGTTTATAATGGAAGTCTGTATCTGTTGCTAATGCAGTGTCAGTAAAAAATGTCAAAACAGGTTTGAGGTTTAGTAGTCTATTAGTAGAGACCAGTAGTAAGCCTTAGAATGTCAGAGGCAGCTAAATTCCATCGTCTGATTTACAGCTTTGTTCATGGTGGAATATGACTATATATTAAAATGTGTGTATTGAGCTGCTTTAGTGTAACAACTGTAAACAGTGTGGATTCCCCCTAAAAATAATTTCAGTCTTTTAAATGTAACCAAAACATAGTCTTGATAAGCATGAAGTATTCAAAATCATGATAAATATCACTAAGATACATTCATCTGTTTGAGATGTAGGCCTATACAAGTATGGACCAAAGTAAGGCCAAAATATTCATTAGAATGTGATAGCATGCAAAATTCCAAACATTGGCTTTTATGATAGACACCATTCATATCACTTTTTTCAAGGTGGTAAGTATAAATGCAAAGTATAAATAAACTGTTTTATAGCATCAGGATGAAAGGTGTACATAAAAGACAAATTTCTCACGTTTATTCAAGATGCACCGTTTCATTGTCATTTGACTTTGAAGCATACTCCTAAATGTTTTGTATGGTCATTTCCCAGTATCTTTCACTGGAAGTGTTGAGAAACGCCATTTAAGTGATTTATTCCTTCATAGCCAGGGAGCAAAAAAGGTCCAAATGGGGAAGGGAATAACCTCTGGAAAAAAAATTATGGTCAGTGTTTGTGTTTGTCTGGTGGCTGTTTTGCTTTGCTTGTATGTATAGTACAGCACAGTTCTTTAAGGGTACTATGAATGTACGATAGACTGAAGTTGCATTAAAATAAAGTAGGTAGACAGCTTCAAAAAGTGAGGAGCATTATGATTCTTTTTTTTCATGTTCTTGTCGCATACAGTTCTGAATAAAAAGTGTTGCAGTGATATTACTAGCTGCAGCTTTAACCTCTTCCTGATGGCACCTATTAACTGTCTTGTATGATCTCAGACTTCGAGTTCACAGTTGTTAGCTGATAGTATTTTGTAAGCGATAATGTAGATTTGGCCCTACTGCCATGTGCATTAATTCTATTAAATTTTATTAACTGATGCTAAATTAAAAGAATGATGGAAGGAGAGAAGGCTGACTTGGTTAAAGGACTCTAGCTGACTTTTATATCTCATATTAAGAGCAAAATGGCTGGAGTCAGCATATTGATTTGGCTGTATTTCCTAAATATTTTAGCGTTTTTGATATGTTGGACATTTGTGTATGTTTTGTAAATGTCAGTAGTACTGAATCTGTAGTTTCACGTTTGTATTAGTTGCATGTTATACTTTTTTTGTCCTGTAAAGTTTTTCACAAATGGTTTCTACACGTTCTTAAGATGCATATCATCACTGGTCCTTGATCAAAGTAGAGCATATATATAACACCAGGTGCTTGAGCCACTGACAAAGATCTGTACATAGAATTAACACACAGCAGCTTGCTTACTCTGTGTACAGTTTGCTTTTGGTCTGCTTGAATTGTAATCTGTTTGAATTTCTCTGACTTTTGTGTAACAAGTCCTACCTCTGATATTCTGCTTTGTTGTGTTATGCTCTAAGTGCTGTTAGTTGTCAGGACTGCTTTAGTTACTCAGCTGAGTAATCCTTGATAGGTTCTGAGGGCATTTGGAAGTAAGGATTCTTTGATATACCTGCAGTTCACCTTGCTGGAATCATTCATTGATTAAGTGGCATTCAACAGACTTAAGTAACAGTTTGCGCTTTTCCTTTTTTTAGTGAATATCAGCAGCAGCTGCCTGCCACTGGTGCCCCTCCTGCCCGCCAGCATTCCAGCCACTTGACAGACATGTTTGATGACTATGTTCGCAGTAGGACCTTGCAGAACTGGAAATTCTGGGTTGTATCCTTAAAAGTTATAAATTTGTGGCCATGAGAGTAAACTTAGGAATCTGTATCATGAAATCCTAGTAGTCCTGTGATTTTGCAAAGTGTTTTCAAGGAGAATGTAGTATCTGCTATTCATGTATTGAGACCTTTGTTAGAACTGCTATGGAGTTTATTGGTTTTTTTTTTTTCCTTCTAGGCAGCCCTTTCAATAATACAATCATGTTGCACATAGGTATTTATGCTGATGCACTTCAGAACTTCACATTTGTTGTAAATCCCGTCTTTTGTGACAAGGTATTAGGACTTGTCAAGGGGAAGGTTGGTTTTAATGTGGAGCTTATCACCATACCTCTCAATCTCTTAGAGCAAGAAATCTGGACAAAGCCACAAATAATGGGGGGAGGGTCAAAGGCCCAAAATTAGGGACATTTTTTTTAAAATATTGCTCTTGCAAACTTAGAAAGTTAATAGAATAACAGGATGTTCTTCATCTCACATTGCTGCAGTCCTTACATATGGGTAGTCCGCTGTCCTCGGTCGGCCCGAATACCAAAGTATTAGGCTGACGTCGGTCAAGGCGCTTAAAACTGACATCAGGACGTCAGGGTACAAAAGCGCATGACCGACGTCATATCCTCAGTCTTTTCTTGCCCCAGATGTCAGAAGGCCCTAACAAGAAAGGCTAAAGCCAAAAAACAGCAAAAAATAACCAACCACCCCTGCACTAACCATATTTACAATATGTACAACCCAAACCACACCACCACCTCTAACTACAGAGGGGAAGGAGGGAGGGTAAATTGGACTGCAGCAATGTGGATCTTGAACATCTACATTTATGGTAGGTACAAAACTGTACTATGTTCTTCATCTCACATTGCTGCAGTCCTTACATATGGGTAGAATCCCAAAGCAGAGGTAAGGGAGGATGGCAAAACTATAAAGCATTAGGGGCTGCCAAAATGCCCTGTAAAATTGCAGTGGCAAATCCAGCCCTAGATTTAGAGTAAAGTGGAAGGTGGTAATGCTTAGAGAAAGTATGCACTGAACTCCAAGTAGCTGCTTCCAAAATATCTTTAGTAGCCACCCCCCTTTAAAAAAGCTGTAGAAGTGGCAGTAGCCCTAGTGGAATGAGGCCTAATCCCAGCTGGAATCTCCTAACCATGATGGGAATAACAGAAAGCAATACAAAAACCAATCCACTTAGAAATAGTTTGTTTTGAAACAGGTTTGCCCTGAGAACCCAAAGCAAAAGAAACAAACAACTGCTGAGACTGCCTGAACCCTTTAGTTCTGCTCAAATAATATCGCAACTGTCTGTGTATATCCAAAGTGTGCAAAATCCTCTCCCATATGTAAGGACTGCAGCAATGTGGATCTTCGAACATCTACATTTATGGTAGGTACAAAACTGTACTTTTTGCATTAGCATGAATTTTCTGAAGGATATGAAGTCTGAAAATCAATTGTCTTCCATTAGTTTCTGACTTCAGTCCTCAATGATTTGTCAGTGATTTGCCAGAAAACTACAATTTTATGAGAAATGAACCAAAAAATGAGTAAAACATCTGGACATTCTGCGAAACTTTGGACAGTTGAGAGCTATGCCTGACACACTGGCACTCATTTGCTGACTTGAAGGTGAATTCATTAGATAGTTGCTAAAAGCATAATGAAGTTTCATGTAGGAGATTTGAATTTGCCACTGGATATCACATATGAATGGAGAAATAAAATTTTGAAACTTCAGTATTTTTTTGTTGGAATGCCCTTCAGAATTCTGGCATTTACTTATCTGTTTTTAAAGGTCCTTTGAACCAGAACATTGCTGGTAGTACTAGATGATGCCTTGCTTGTAGTGCAACTGCATACTATTTTTTTTTGTAATGCAGGCTGCAAAGTTTTATTTTTGTAACCGTCAGGAGGTTAAACTTTGTTTTTTCATATCAAATACAGATGTCAGGAATAGCTGTTTACAGATTATACTGTTTTGTCATTATTCACATTATTTTGACCCATTTTCATCTGAAATTGTAAGTTATGTATTAATTTTATTTTAATACCCTGTTTTTTGTCATTTGAAGTACTTTACCATTTTCAGGAGTTTTGTTTTTCTCTGGTAGCTGTATCAGATATGGATCACTGGGCCAATAATTTTAGAAGCTGTGATGAAATTCTGGGCATAACCCATGACTGAGCTCTCCCCATGTGTTGTAATACAGAACGATGGCCCAAATTGAGCCCTCAAATATATTTAATTAAATAATTCTGCACTCTTCAGTGAGTCACAGGATAGTTTGCCAGAGCTGCCCCTTGCTAAGTCAACTGTTGCCCCCATCAGCTTGATATTGAGATAATGTCAGGATGGAGGCATAGCTCTAGAACAGTAGACTAAATTAAGGGCATTCTTTATGTTTTGCTAACATTTTAACAAGTTTAAAAATTAAATCTCATTTGAAGCTTAAAGGCAAAAAAGCAATAATGTCTCTCTCTCTACAGTTATCTTTCAGCTGAAGTGATGTGGGGGAGAAGTAATCCTTTTTGTGAAAGGTCACTTAGAAGTGAAGAAATTGCTTATATATTCTGTGCTTTTAAACTCTCTCAAGTTCATTTTCTAGCTGTCGTGACAAAGGTATTGTGATAAGATGGTAAGCTGTTCTTTCTGTTGGTTTCTTCACAAAATAAATCATCACAGAAGTAGTAGAGCTGTTTGGGAATGTTTAACATATACTGTTATGGGGAGTTGACTTGTACAACTGTGTTTTCTCCTTTCTCTTAAAAATGGCAATGAACAATTACCACAAGTTTCTCCACAGAATGGACTTGCTCACATAAGCCAAGGGTTCTGTGGTTCATCACAACCTTCTATTCACTGCTTACAGTCTATATGAGAGAATTGTACTGTTTTAAGCACCTTTTCTCTGAGGTTTTAAATGAGTTTAAGAAACCTGCTATTCCGAAGTCATATATGGCTAAGCAGAAAAGATTTTCTAGTTAGTGCCAGAGTTAGAACCAAGAGCCTTTTAAGGCTCATACACCTTTTGGTTTTACAATACTTATGTGTGTTGTCTTCTGGTCTTTCTTACTATTGCATTAAGATTCACCTTTTGATCATTTTCTCTTATCTGCCTGTAGATCCCTGTTTATTCTTTATCTGTGGTGAAATAGTTTCTGAAATGAGTTTTACATATCTATCCACCTAGAAAATGGGTGGCTCCTTCATGAGATCTTAAGTTTGATCTGGAAGAACTTCGACTTTTTTTTGTACCCACTCATAAGCTGATTTAAAGTTCAACAGCAAAAGCCCCCTCACAAGTACGGCAAGTGCAGAGGCCCAGTAACCATCATGAAAAGTTCAAAAAAGTGGGCCAGCACAACAGTGTGGTAAAATAGAGCCATTTTAATGTTTCATAAGCACATTAAGCAGATCAGACACATTTAGGGTAGGGTTAAATATAAGCCCAAACTTCCAAAAAATTCAGACCAGTTTTGGCTTAATTAGCCTTCTTCAGTGTCAAACCAAAAACACATGGCTATTTATACAATCCAAATTGATAGACATTCCCATTGGTTAATTATAGATGCTCATTTAATCCAGGGGAAAAGAGACCACCCAACTTAATTATCCACTTTTTCTCCTTAGAATTAAGGATGGAATGTCATCCAGACATATTGCTTCTATCCCCAATTATATTACAATAACAGTGAATCTAAAAAGAGCAGTGTGGTGTTTTAATGTATGTTTATAAAGGGCATTAGACATTTTTTATTTCCAGTATTGCTGACATGTTCAGTAATACATAACCATAAAGGTCTACAAGTCTGTTCAACATAAAATGCAGAACATGAACACGTAGCAAGGTATATAGCCCAATCTGAGCTACAATTTGTAAAAAAATTTAAATCAAAAACCAAGGCAGTGTTTCTGCTTGTAAATTGTTTTGATTTTGCTACCCTTGGGCAATACATACAATGTCCACAGGGGGTACATCCATATAATATATCACCTGTCATACTGCATTGTTGGTAATTAATGGTAGGATCCTGGTAACGTTTATAATGGCTAAAGTGTGAGCCTAGTGTTTGGCCTCTCCAAAAGGAAAATAAACACTTATCCCCAAGTATCTCAGACAGTTTATGGTCCACCAGTAAAATGTTTCAATGTCTGTTGACAATATCCATAAGTGCCCCAGTATTTCTCCCAGAAGTGGTAACTAACCTCAAATTAGATGGCTCTCCAAGTTGATGCTCCCTGTAACCTAACAAATCCTTCCTGTCCTGAGGGAATGCCCAATTGCTGGCAGAAATATTTCCCTGTTTATATCCCCTGCTCTTGAATCTGTGAACAAGATCTTTTCTATAATATCCATAAGTTTGTGTATCTGAGCACACCCTCCTGACCTGAAGAAATTGTAATTTAGGGATATTCCAGATGATATGTTGAGGGGGGTGGATGCTGGTGGCATGAAGTAGTGAGTTATCTTGGGGGTATTTGCGATAAAACCTGAGTATTCAAAGTGTTATCAGCATTCTTGGTAACCAAAACATCCAGGAAGGTAATCTGTTGTTGATAACTTACCTTGAACTCAGTACCCCACTTGTTCTCATTTAAATACTCCACTAATTCCTGTAAATGTACACTGTCAGCCTTCCACACCATCCAACAATCATCCAGATACCGTCTCCATATATCTATCGCCTCAAGGTATACGTTATGTTTGGGGTCATAAATAAATTCTTGTTCCAAATATGCCATAAATAAATCCGCATAAATGGGTGCAAAAGATGCCCCATTGCTGTGCCCTGCACCTGCCAAAAGCATTAGCCATGAAAGTATAGTACATGTTTAGTAAGTACATTTTCCGCAAGACAAACTAAGAATGTATTAAAGCCTGGCTGGTGTAGTTTACACTTGTCCAATGAATACTGTAAAGTCAACAGGTCCGCCCAGTGTGGAATGTTAGTATATAAGGCAGTAACATCTAGGGTGCAAAGAAGCCACCCCATTTCCAACTGCATATCAGAAATAATACCCTGGAATTGTGTTGTGTCCTGTATACGAGCCCGAATACATCCCAAAAGAGGTTGGAAATATTTGGTCAAAAACTATGAAAGAGGTTCTATAGGAGAACCCCTACCTGACCCTGTAGGTCTCCCAGACGGATTTTTTACGTCCTTATGAATCTTCAGAAGCAAATACAAATATTGAGATTTTGGATCCTGTACCATAAGATGATAAAGATCTGAATCAGTGATGATGCCCTCCTCCTTGGCTTCAAATAGAAACCTGTCAGTTTCCACCTTGAATCTAGCAGTTGGATCTAAGGGCATATGCATGTAATATCTCTCATCTTTCAATTGCTTTTCAGCCTCGTTGTAGTACATATCCCAATTTATCACCACCACCGCTCCACCCTTATCAGCCTTGTAGGATCATCAAATTCCTATTATTTTTAAGATTCTTAACTACCTGTTGTTCCATCTTTGAGAGATTATGGGGAAGAACTGAATGTTCAAGAAAACTGAAATGTAGATCTTTGAGAATGCTAGATTGGAACATAGAAACATGTTGATATATTGGTGGTATGAAGGTAGATTTCTGAAAGATGATTCCTAACCAAAATATAGGCTTAAATTCAATAGACAAAAAGAAATTCCATCCTGAGCCAAAGAATCCTCTCTGACAAAAAAGCCTGGTACAAAATTTAAGCCTTTATTCAAGAGTTGCATTTCCACCTCAGAAAGAGGTATGGCTGAGCTATTGTGAACATTTGTACACATTTAATGTTGTATCATAATTTTCAAAAGGCTCTCCAGATTGCTTATTTACCCTGTTTCCTACCCCCTCTCCTTCTAGCCGTAAAGGGTGATCCAAATTACATCTTTTGGGAGTGGGTGACTCTGGGGTGCGATTACCATCCATATATAAAAAACAACAAAAAGCAGTGGTAATCTCCAAAAAACAAGTTTGTGAGTGCTTTCATTCACATCCAATACATGAACTTCTTCAGACAAATAAGGGCATCAAAGAATCAACCTAAATAATGATATACTATTGCCTTTTGCCAAGTCAAATGTTTTTGTTTATACACGTGATAGCTATTATTGCTCCCTTGATAAGTCAAATTAATGGGTAATTCACCCAGTGTGTATTATTATAACAAGTGGTTGGCTATGGTATGTATTTTTCTACGGGGAACATAGCATTGTGGGTAAGTTGAATGGTATAGCACTTCCTCTCTTTCGGCTGTTCCCATTAGGGGTCACCACAGCGGATCATCTGCTTCCATTTCTTCCTTTCCTCTGCATATTGCTGTGACACACCAACCACGTGCATGTCCTCTCTCACCACATCCATAAACCTTATCTTAGGCCTTCCTCTTTTCCTCTTACCTGGCAGCTCCATCCTTGGCATCCTTTTCCCAATGTACCCAGCATTCCTCCTCAGCACATGTCCAAACCAATGCAATCTCGCCTCTCTTACTTTGTCTCCAAACCTTCCAACCTGAGCTGACCCTCTACTGTACTGATTCCTAATCCTGTCCATCCTTGTCACATCCAGTACAAATCTTAACATCTTTAACTCTGCCACTTCCAGCTCTAACTCCTGCCTTTTTGTCAATGTCACCTTCTCCAACCCATACAACATAGCTGGTCTCACTACCCTCTTGTAGACCTTCCCTTTCACTCTTACTAGTACCTGTCTGTCATAAATCGCTCCTGACACTCTTCTCCACCCATTCCACCCTGCCTGTACTCTCTTCTTCACCTCTCTTCCACACTCAACATTACTCTGAACTGTTGATCCCAAGTACTTAAACTCATCCACCTTCACCAGCTCTACTCCCTGCATCCTCACCATTCCTCTATCCTCCCTGTCATTCACACACACATATTCTGTCTTAGTCCTGCTGACCTTCATTCCTCTCCTCTCTAGAGCATATCTCCACCTCTCCAGGGTCTCCTCAACCTGGTACCTACTCTCACTACAGATCACAATGTCATCTGCAAACATCATAATCCATGGGGCCTCCTGTCTGATCTTGTCTGTCAACCTGTCCATCACCATTGCAAATAAGAAAGGGCTCAGATCTGATCTTTGATGTAATCTCACCTCCACCTTAAATGCATCTGTCACTCACACTACTCTCGTACATATCCTGTACCACTCTTACATACTTCTCTGCCACTGCTGACTTCCTCATACAATACCACAACTCGTCTCTAGGCACCCTATCATATGCTTTCTCCAAGTCCACAAAGGCACAATGCAACTCCTCCTGACCTTCTCTATATTTCTCCATCAACACTCAGAGCAAGCATCGCATCTGTAGTGCTCCTGCCCGGCATGAAACCTTACTGCTCATCACTAATAATCACCTCCCTTCTTAACCTAGCTTCTACCGCTCTTTCCCATAATTTCAAGATGTGACTGATCAGTTTTATCCCTCTGTAGTTACTACAGCGCTGTACATCACCCTTATTTTTAAAAATGGGTACCAAAACACTTTTCTCCACTCCTCAGGCATCCTCTGACTTTCCAAGATTTCATTAAACAATGTGGTTAAAAACTCCACTGCCATTTCTCCAAAGCACCTCCATGCTTTCACTGGTATGCCATCTGGACCAATAGCCTTTCCATTCTTCATTCTCTTCATAGCTGTCCGTACTTTGTCCTTGCTAATCTGTTTCACTTCCTGATTCACTATCCCCACATCATCCAACCTTCTCTCTCTCATTCTCTTCATTCATCAGCTCCTCAAAATACTTTTTCCATCTGCTAAACACACATTCCTTGCTTGTGAGTACGTTTCCCTCGCTATCCTTTATCACCCTTACCTGCTGCACATCTTTGCCAGCTCAGTCCCTCTATCTAGCCAATCGGTACAGGTCCTCCTTTTCTCCCTCTTTAGTGTCCAACCTTTCATACAACTCTCCATATGCCTTATCCTTAGCCTTCGCCACCTCTCTCTTTGCCATGCTCCTCATCTTATACTCCTACTTTCTTCATCTCTTTGACAATCCCACTTCTTTGCCAGCCTCTTCCTGTGTATACTCTCCTACACTTACTCATTCTGCCACCAGGTGGTCTTGTCCTCCTTCCTTTGTCCAGATGTCACACCAAGCACCTTTCTAGCCATCTCCCTTACCATCTCTGCTGTAGTTACCCAGCTATTTGGTAACTCTTCACTGCCCCCCAGTGCTTGTTTCAACTCTTCCCTGAACTCCACACTCGCCCTTTTTCAACTTCCACCATTTGATCCTTGGCACTGCTCTCACACTTGTCCTCCTCTTCTTGATCAACAACGTCATCCTACAGACCACCATTCTATGCTGCCTAACTACACTTTCCCCTGTCATCACTTTACAGTCTCCAATCTCCTTCATACTGGCCCTCCTGCATAGGATATAATCCACCTGTGTGCATCTTCCTCCACTCTTGTATGTCACCCTATCCATCTCACCGCCTCTTAAAATACATATTCACCACAGCCATGTCCATCCTTTTTGCAAAATCCACTACCCTCTGACCTTCTGCATTCTTCTCCTTAACACCATACCTGCCCATCACTTCCTCATCCCATCTGTTCCCTTCAACATGCCAACTGAAATCCGCTCCAATCACCAGTCTCTCACCCTTGGGTGCACTCACCACCACTTCATCCAACTCGCTCCAAAATTTTTCTTTCTCATCCATCGCACAGCCAACTTGCAGAGCGTATGCACTAACAACATTCATCATTACACCATCAATTTCCAGCTTTATAAACATTACTCTGTCCGACACTCTCCATCTCCAAAACACTCTTGGCATACTGTTCATTCAGGAAAACCCCTAACCCATTTCTCCTCCCATTCACACCATGATAGAACAATTTAAACCCGCCTCCTATACACCTGGCCTTTACTCCCTTTCCATCTGGTCTCTTGCACACACAATATATCAACCTTCCTTCTCCCCATCATATCCGCTAGCTCTCTCCCTATACCAGTCATACTGCCAACATTCAAAGTTCCTACCCTCACTACTACACTCCTAACCTTCCTCCTGTCTTTCTGCTTTCCCCCTCCTCTTCTCCTTCGGCCAACAGTAGCCAAATTTCTGCCAGCACCCTGTTGGCTAACGGTACTGGTGGGGGTCGTTAACCTGGGCCTCGACTGATCTGGTATGGAAATATGTATTGTTGTCCGCATATGTTATTTGGCAGAGGTTTTACACCGGATGCCCTTCCTGACCTAACCCTCCCTATTTATCCAGGCTTGGGACCTGCATGAAGAAATGCACTGGCTTGTGCATCCCCAGTGGCTGGTACCATATTTTTGGCAATACCTTTATATTTTTGTAATCACAAGGGCCATCATTGCTCCCCTGGATGTTTGTCCTACCATAAATTTTTGCAAATGTGGGTGTGGATTTTAACCCATTGATACTTATGAGACTTGTCTGTTTTTGACATCATTGTCATAGAGGATTGCAGAATTTCGTATCTGATACCTATTATTAGGGTTATGTTAATTGTGGTTTTACCACTTTGTTTTGATATTTATAATACGGGATGGCTATTATTGTTCCCCTATTGTAATCAATGAAATATATGCTTATGCATTTCTTTTATCCTTTTGGGTTCAAAATTATATTTTCTATTTAACCAAAATTATCAAAGGAAGAGCAAAACAATTGGGTTTACTTCACAGTCCTCTGTGTTCTACGTTTTTTACGTACATTTCACAAGGGCTGACAACCTTTCCTATTGACTTGTGGGTGCTTTAGATTATTGTATGGTTTGTTTTTTATCTAAATTGCTGTACTATGGTCTAATATTTATAGGTTATTCAGGTCTGGTAAATATAAATATATATTGATAAATATTTCAGGGATTTATATTGAATATGGATTTGGTCTCAATCCTAAAAGGTTTATCTTCTGATAAAGATTTTTTGCAAGTCTTTGGTTTGGGATCTATAGATAAAGGGAGTTAGGGATAATGTTAATACTAATAATCCATCTAACCAGTGTAAATTGGCCTTTCAAAAGCTTACAAAAAGCATGAAAACACTTAGAAGAAATGTTTGGCATTTGAAACTGTTCAAAGCTTATTAGACAAAGGGGATTACTCCCAGGGGTCTACGGGTCAGGATTCAGCCCTTAGTCCATTACATAGATGACACCCTGTTGGAACAATGGATGCAGGTTCAACAAAGAGCCTCTATGGGCTTTGTTGATGCCCTAATATATTATGAAAGAATTGTGAATCAATGTATTACAGAGGTAGAATCTTCTTGTGAGGACATTAGGACTTATGAGACCTTACCATGTTATATTTCTTGTCTGAATCAGCTCAGTACTGAGCTACTTAATCTTGAACAACAATTAAGAGAAAAAGATGAAACAATTTAACCAGGATTTGGGGGATTATCAAAAGGGGCATTTGAGTCCTATAAGAATGTCAGATTTAGTACTGACAATGGAACCTTTGCCCAAAAAAGGAAGAGTCCCAAATCGATTTTTAAGAAATTTAAAAGGTCTGTTAGCAGTACATCGGGGGATGATTCATCCTCTACCACGGACAGAGATGGTAATCACACCCCAGATTCACCCACTCCAATAAAGACATGACTTGGATCACCCTTTGCAGCTAGAAGGAGGAGAGGGGGTAGGAAACACAGGAAAAATAAGCAATTTGGAGAGCCGTTTGAAAATTATGATTACAAAGTTAAATAAGTGTACAAATGTTGTCAATATCTCATCCATACCTCTTTCAGAGGTGGAAATGCAACTCCCGAATAAAGGCTTAAATTTTGTACCTGGCTTTTTTGTCACAGAGGATTCTTTGGCTCAGGATGTAATTTCTTTTTGTCGATGTTGAATTTAAGACTATATTTTTGTTCTGAATCATCTGTTAATACTGATGTATTTAAATTTCAGAAATCTACCTTCATGCCACCAATGCATCAACAGGTTTCTATGTTCCAATCAAGCATTCTCAAATATCTACATTTCAGTTTTCATGAACATTCAGTTCTTCCCCATAATCTCTCAAAAGGAGAACAACAGGTAGTTAGGAATTTTAAAATAATGGGAATTTGGTGATTCTATCAGCTGATAAAGGTGGAGCAGTGGTGGTGATGGATTGGGATATGTACTACAATGAGGCTCAAAAGCAATTGAAAGTTGGGAGATGATATATGCATATGCCCTTGGATCCAATCCCTAGATTCAAGGTGGAAATTGATAGGTTTTTATTGGAAGCCAGTGAAGAGGGCATCATCACTGATTCAGATCTTTATCATCTTATGGTAGAGGATCCAAAATCACAATATTTGTATTTGCTTCTTTAGATTCATAAGGACTTAAAAAAATCCACTCGGGAGACCTGTAGTATCGGGTAGGGGTTTTCTTACGGAACCTCTTTCAAAATTTTTGACCAAATATCTCCAACCCCTTTTGGGATGTATTCGAGCTTGTATACAGGACACTACACAATTCCTGATATGCAGTTGGAATCAGGGTGGCTTCTTTGCATCCTAGATGTTACTGCCTTGTATACTAACATTCCACACTGAGCTGGCCTGTTGACTTTACAGTATTCGTTGGAGAAGTGTAAACTAGATCAGCCAGGCTTTAATACATTATTGGTTTGTCTTGCGGAAAATGTACTTACTAAAAATGTACTATACTTTCATGACCAATGCTTTTGGCAGGTGCAGGACACAGCAATGGGGGCATCTTTTGCGCCCATTTATGCTGATTTATTTATGGTATATTTGGAAGAGGAACTTATTTATGACCCCAACCAGAACATATATCTTGAGGAGCTAGCTGTATGGAGACAGTATCTGGATGATTGTTGGATGGTGTGGAAGGCTGACAGTGTATATTTACAGGCATTTGTAGAGTATTTAAATGAGAACAAGTGGGGTATTGAGTTCAAGTTCAGTTATCATTTACAACAGATTACCTTCCTGGATGTTTTGTTACCAGGAATGCTGATAACACTTTGAATAATCAGGTTTATCGCAAATATCCCCAATATAACTCACTACTTCATGCCACCAGCTTCCACCCTCAACATATCATCCAGAATATCCCCAAATCACAAGTTCATCGGGTCAGACGGGTGTGTTCTGATGCACAAACTTATGAATATTATAGAAATGGTCTTGTTCACAGATTCAAGAGCAGGGGATGCAAACAGGGAAATATAATTTCTGTCAGCAATGGGGCATCCACTCAGGACAGGAAGGATTTGTTAGGTTACAGAGAACATCAACTTGGAGAGCCATCTAGTTTGAGGTTAGTTACCACTTTTGGGAGAAATACTGGGGCACTTATGGATATTGTCAACAGATATTGGAACATTTTATTGGTGGACCATAAATTGTCTGAGATACTTGGGGAATAAGAGTTCATTTTCCTTTCGGAAAGGCCAAACACTAGGCTCACACTATAGCCATTATAAACGTTACCAGGATCCCACCATTAATTACCAACAACGCACTGTGACAGGGGATATATTATATGGATGTACCCCCTGTGGACATTTTATGTATTGCCCAAGGGTAGCAAAATCAAAACAATTTACAAGCAGAAACATTGCCTTGGTTTTTGATTTAAAATTTTTTGCAAATTGTAGCTCCGATTGGGTTATATACCTTGCTACGTGTTCATGTTCTGCATTGTATGTTGGGCAGACTTCTAGACCTTTACGGTTACGTGTTACTGAACATGTCAGCGATATTAGAAATAAAAAACAGTCTAACACCCTTTATAAACATACATTAAAACACAACACTGCTTTTCTTTAGCTTCACTGTTATTGATAAGATAAATGGAGATAGAAGCAATAAGTCTGGATGGCATTCCATCCTTAATTCTAAGGAGAAAAAGTGGATAATTAAGTTGGGTGGTCTCTTTCCCCTGGATTAACTAAGCATCTATAATAAACCAATGAGAATTTTTGTCTATCAGTTTGGATTGTATAAATAGCCAAGTGTTTTTGATTTGACACTGAGGAAGGCTAAGTCGAAACTGGTCCGAATTTTTTTTGGGTTTGGGCTTATATTTAACCCTACCCTTAATGTGTTTAATCTACTTAACGTGCTTATAAAACATTAGAACGGCTCTGTTTTACCACACTGTTGTGCAGGCCCACTTTGCAGATTTAATGTCATCAGGGAAAGCAGTGATGTTAAGTTGTCTATCTCACCTTCGTTTCTTGCTTGTTGGGGTCAGAGCTGATCCTCGGCTCCGACTCAGCCATCTTCTATAGCTTGAGAGCTGTTTACTGGCTCGAGGCTACCCCTTATCCCATGATGCCTAGCGCTAGCTACCCAGATCTCGTTTGCCGCTTCAGCTGCGAGGTTCGCTGTTACTGGCTCAGGCTCGTATAAGTTTTATTGAACTACTTTTTGTGTCAGATTAGGGTTTTTTCTTTTTTTTATTTAAAATACAGTCGCTAACTAGTTTGTTGTAGTTTAGTGTATTTGTAGTTTTTCCCTTAGAACTCATTTAAATTAGAGAGTTCTCCCCCTCCCCCTCCCTCTGTCCCTTTCGTAGGTAGCGTTTGAGTTGAGCTTTTTCTTCTTTCTGTTTCTTAGGTAGCCGTTTAAGTTAGAGGCTTCCTAGTTTAAAAAAAAAAAAAAAACTATCTTTAACTGTAGTATACTGTGTGTTTTGTTTTTTTGTGGTTAGTGTCTGGTTTAGTTTTTTGCTGTTCAGCCATTTGGCTAAAAACAATTCAGTGTAGGTGTAGTATCTTCTAGTTGGGATATGTCTAAAGAATCAAAGGTGTCCGGATTCAAGAAGTGTGACTCATGCTGTCAGAAAATGTCTCTGACAGATGGGCACACTTCTTGCGTCTATTGCGTAGGGGCAGTACACCTGCAGGACTCTTGTTCTGTATGCCATGCATTCAGCCCAAGATTTCTGCAGGAGCGCAAAAATAAGCTCAGCCGTCATTGGCCCAAGCCTTGCCTACTACTTCAGTTCCGGTTGGAACAGAGGAGACTGCCTCCCCGTCGGCTCCACCAGCACCTTCGGAGCAGTCGCGGACCCACAAGAGGCCGAGGTCCCCTTCTCTAGAGTCTATACATTCGGCTCCTTGGTCTCCCCTGTTGCAGAGTGATCGCAGTCATAGATCCTCCCACTCTTCTCGGTCCTCTAGGCTCTCAGATCACGAAGTGGAGAGAGTGGTCAGTAGGTTGTTGATGTCGCAGGCATTGGCCAAAATGTTGTCCAGCCCTCCTCAACAGGTGTCTGCTCCGTCCTCTTCAATCGATATTCCTCCTCTGACTCCATTGAGCTTGGAGCCGGAGTTTGCTGGGGTTCGAATCGTGGAACCGTCGGCACCGATAACGATTTGTCCATCGGTTCCAATCCCCTTGATGGTGCCGTCCATCGAGGGATCTGGGCACCGAGACTCCCTCGTCGGCTTCGAGGGGGCGAGTGGCATCGGACCCTTGTCCGACCCCGTTCTCCCTCTCAGAGCGTCAGTGCAGGTGAGCTCGGCTCCTACATTAGCCTCGGAGCCGTCTCCCTCGGTGCGGAGGAGGATTCCGGTTACTTCGGAACCGGAGCCTTCTCTGCATCATGGCAGGGATGCCTTTGATGTCATGAGGAGTGTACTGGCCTCCGAGTCAGCTCCACTTTCGACCCAACTGGCTCCGTCCCCTGTAGTGCCTGCGTCAACCTTTGCCCCTCCTCCAGACCCCAAGCATGGGGAACCAGCCCTCCATACCACCCCATTGGGTGTTTCCTCTTCTTCCGAGGCCTCCCCTGCTCATTCAGAGGAGCCCCTTCGGAAGAGGAAGTGCAAGAGGAAGCACATCGACTCCCCCAAGTCTGTCACTTCGGATACGGATTTGGATGAATCTGAAGGGTCCCCGAGATCCCTCTCTGAAGATGTTTCCTTTTCGAACAGCCTAGAAATGCTTAAGCAGAGGGGGAACTGGAATGCCCTAGCCCCTACCAAGGACGAATCTGTATTCCTGGATGCGTTCGGTTCCCGACCTTCCACCTCCTGGGTGTCACCGCCTTTCGATCCACTAATGTCAGTGGTGGCTCAAAGGGCTTGGTCAGCCCCGGATACAGTGGAACCAGCCCCGAGGAGACCCGGCAAGTTTATCACTGCACCCCCGGTAAACAGTTCCCTACTAAGGGTGTTCCCGTAGATGCCATGGTGGTAGCAGCAGCCACTAAAAAGGAGTTAGCGGAAACTTCTTCCTCTGTCCATCCTCCTAACAAGGAGTCTAGGACCATGGATAGATACGGGAAGTGAATGTTTGCTTCAGCGACCTTTTCCATGAGGTCACTGAATTACTCATGCCATTTTACCAGGCTTCAGAGGGATCTCCTGAAAGAGCTCGGAGATTCCCTCCAGGATCCATCAGCTGAAGGGGCTCAAGCTAAAGTGGCTTCTCAGCTGGCGACCCTTAATTCGGTAGTCAACTCTTCCATGAGGCTCATTTCCTATGCAGCCGATGATGCAAGTAGAGCTGCAGGTACAGGCGTGGCCCTCAGGAGATGCGCATGAATGCGGCTGTGTAATTTTGCGTAACCCTTTAGAGTGTCATTCACCAACACTCCCTTTGATGGTTCCTTTATTTTTGGACCACAAGTGAAAGACACACTGACTAGATGTGAACAGGAAGGCAAGACTCTCTCTGCCGTGGGAGTCCATTTTTCCACTCCTTCCAGACCATATCACAAGGGTCAGAACAGTGGTAAAATGTGGTTTCAGAAATCCCAGGGAGCCTCGCCTGACACACGTAGTGATTTTTCCTCCAGGGACAGAGGAGGAAACAACAACAACAGACACCGCCCTCGGGGCAGAGGGGGTCCGCAGAACCAGGGTAGCAGAGAATCCTTCTCTGACAAGCCGTTCCAGCATCCCTGAAGGGTTGCCCAGCTACCCCCCTCTGGAGGCAGTCGGGGGAAGACTTTCACTGTACCCAAAAGCCTGGCAAAACCTAACGCGAGACAAATGGGTACACTCAATCATATCCGGAGGCTCCATAATTCCCTTCCTTCAACCCCTCTTACTGTCAAGCAAATCCCTTCCAGATGTTCCACCCAATCTGAGGGCCCAAGCAGTCATAGAAGTTTCAAGACTGCTAGAAAGAGTCATCCAGGAAGTCCTGACAGACCAACATGGATCCGGAACTTACTCGAGGTTCTTTTTGGTACCAAAAAAGACGGGACTGGAGACCAATATTGGATCTCAGCAGACTAAACAAGTCTGTTCAAAGAACAAGGTTTTGGCTAGTCACGCTACAGTCCATTCTACCCTTTTTGAGTCAGGACAATTGGATGTGCCCAATAGATCTTCAGGATGCGTACTATCACATTAAAATGGACAGGCGCTCCAGGAGGTTCCTTCACTTCCGGCTGGGAGCCAGTCATTATCAGTTCAGATCTCTGCCCTTTGGTCTCACCACAGCCCCCAGGTTGTTCACCAAATGCATGGCAGTAGTCACGGCTCACCTGAGGTGTCAAGGATTCCAGGTGTTTCCATATCTAGACAACTGGCTGCTTACTGCTACTACCAGGCATCAACTCCTTCAAGCCAGGGACTATACAATCACAATTTGTGCCCAGCTAGGCATTACTATAAATTTTGAAAAATCTGCTTTATTGCCCTGTCAATCTATTACCTATATAGGAGCAGATTTAGATACAAGAAGTATGTCCGCAAGGCTACCACCAAACAGGGTGGCCACAATTCGGCAGCGAGTACATATCCTCATGCAATGCAAAAGGGTACAAGTCAGGTTGGTCCTTCAAACTCTGGGTTCTATGGCAGCGGCAATTCTTCTGATACCTCTGGCCCATTTTCACATTGAGAATCCTTCAGTGGCTTCTCTTCACACAGTGGTCCTTTCAACAGCTCCCCGTGTCTCACATGATCATGATTACAGAAACATGCAAAAGGCACCTTTCGTGGTGGATGGTCTCCCCACTAGTGTCTCAGGGCAGACCATTCATCCAGCCTCCTCCGGTTGCCACAGTGACCACGGATGCCTCACTGATAGTGTGGGGGGGCATTATCATGGCAGGACAGTCCAAGGCACTTGGCAGCCTCATGAGTACCATCTGCACATAAATGTCTTTGAGATGAGAGCCGTGCTCCTAGCATTGCAAGCCCTTCAGGACTCTCTCCCTTCTGGGACCATTGCAATTCAAACGGACAACATGTCAGTGGTGTGGTATATCAACAAGCAGGGCGGAACCAGGTCCTACCCCCTATGTCGAGAAGCACTCAGACTCTGGCAGTGGGTGATTTCCTCCCAACGATTTCTGATTGCGACGCACATCCCTGGGAAGTCCAGCGTCATAGCGGACTGGCTCAGCAGAGCTATTCTCATGCCTCATGAGTGGTCTCTGAATCAGGTAGTTGCGGATCTGATTTTCTGCAAATGGGGACAGCCTTGCTGCGATCTGTTTGCTACCCCCTTCAACAGCAAATGCAGCAACTACTTCTCCCTTTTACCTCATCCCGGTCACCCTCCCAGAGACGCTCTAGTCCACGATTGGCCTACGTGACTTCTTTATGCCTTCCCGCCATTCCCTCTTATACCCAAACTCATACAGAAAGCTATTCCGTTGGGTTGCAAAATGATCCTCATTGCCCCCTACTGGCCTTGACAGATATGGTTTCCATTCCTGCACAGTTACCTCCTTGAGCAGCCCTGGACTCTGGATTCTATTCCAGACCTGCTGATTCATCAATCAGGAGAGCTGCATCAATCCCTCCAAACACTCCAGCTCATAGCTTGGTTGATCCAATTCCAACCCTGGCCAGGCTTCCCAGCATTTCCCCAGCCATGCATAAGGTTGTCTCCTCTCACAAATCCGCTACTAGGAAGACTTATGCTAGCAAATGGAAACGTTTCTCTTGTTGGGCAGAGGCTAGGAACTTAGATCCCTTATCAGCCCCAGTTCATGAAATCTTGGAGTTCCTAACAGAGCTTTTTCATTCTGGGTCCGCTTCTGCCTCAATCAGGGTTCAACTAGCGGCCAGCTCTAACTTTCATGTTGGGTTTTCTAATCTAAACATTATGTCTCATAAGATGTGTAAGGCCTTCCTCAGAGGGACTACTCTCCTTAGGCCGTCAGTGAGAGATCCCTCTCCTCCTTGGGACCTTAATTTGGTACTAACCTCCGTGATTATGCCCCCTTTTGAACCGGCAGCATCCTACTCCATTAAGTTTCTATCTTGGAAAACTCTTTCTGGTAGCTATTACCTCAGCCAGACGTGTCTTGGAACTTGAGGCACTAAGTGTTCGTGCTCCGTACTTAGTTTTTCATAAGGACAGGGTTGCTCTGAGAACTAATCCCTCCTTCCTTCCGAAAGTCTGCTCAGCAAATAATCTAAACCAATCTATAGACGTTCCTGTGTTTTTCCCTAACCACACCAACAAGGCAGAATACAAATTACACCTTTTAGATGTTCATAGACAGTTGCGTTTTTACCTGCATAGAACGAAGTATATAAGAAAGTCGGACCAACTTTTCCGTTCCTATGCTAGGGGCAAACAGGTTCTTCCAGTTTCCAAAGTGACCCTGTCCAGGTGGTTGTCCCACATTATTACTTTCATCTATCAGCTAAGAAACGGAATTGTCTACCAAACCGAAAAGTCATTCTACTAGGACTTTGGCCACCTCTGTAGCCTTCCAGTCTAGGTTGCCTATGGGCTCGATCTGTGCCGCTGCCACGTGGGCAAATCCTCATACCTTTATTTCTCATTACAAGTTAGGCATGGTCTCCAGGAGTAGAGCTAACTTTGGTTCCACTGATGTTCATCGTGTTACCCTGCTGCAGTCATCACACTTGGGTTATCCTGTCGTCAGGCGGTCCCGCAGTCAGCCGGAATTCCAAAGTCTTGGTTCGGCATCGGTTGCTGTCGCCTCTTCCCTGACGTCAGTGCGCCAGGGGTATATATATTGCAACCGACACCATTTTCTTCAGTCTTTCTTGCCGAGCGGTGCCCGAAGCAGAAGCAGTTCGCAAGTGCCGGTCGGCCGACTCCTGAGATTTTCGAATTCGAATTTCAGACCAAAGTCTTCTATAAAGCTAAGTACCCCGTTGGGGAAACTTTTCTTGCCTCAGACCGATATCAGAAAAAGTTAACAATTGTATTTCTTGTGGGAAGCAAATACCTCATAAGGATTTTCATTCTTATTGTATACCTTGCCTAGGCCCAGACCATGACGTCACTTCTTGTCGGTTTTGTGCTAGGTTTAATAAGCGTACAATTAAAAGATGCTTTGATTTCGCACGACACTACTTCGGTAGGAAATGTAACTATACCATGCTGTCAGAGCAACTGACTACCGGCGTGCACAAAAAACGCAAAGATAAGGACCGACAACTCAGGCCTAAGCCAGATTCCAAGGCCTCGGCTGATCCGGTCTCCGGTTCTCCGGACCTCAGTGAGGCTCCGATATAGCCCCTGACTACCGCAGACATGGAACCTGA
The DNA here is from genome assembly GCF_019279795.1 of Protopterus annectens. NCBI lineage: Eukaryota > Metazoa > Chordata > Ceratodontiformes > Protopteridae > Protopterus > Protopterus annectens. The sequence goes on along the minus strand of NC_056743.1, from coordinate 1,234,058,110 downwards.
GACCGCTATGGAATTTTTCACAGAATGCACCTGGCTGACGCAGCCATTTAGTTCAGGCCCTTCCGACGACATTGCTACAAAAGATGTCGGTGCTTCAGAAACACCATCTGTTTCTGAAGGCGTTTTCAGACAGACGTCGCTCACCATTAAAACGTTTTCTAAATCTAAAAGGCCTGCTCTTCAGTCTCCTGTTCAAGGTCCCATGCCTAAGAAACAGATGCTCAAAATGGCTGAAGATTTAATTTCCTTAATCAGGGGTTCCCAGCCCCCTCCTGACAAAAGGCCTAGACAAGAGGAAGATTATGCATCCTCTGAACAAGTGTCCATTTCTTCAGACTCCACTGAGGACCAAGATTACTCCTCCTCTCCTTATGAAGATTCTGATGCTGAGGACTCTATTCCCTCAGCCTCTCCTCCTGAAGACTACTCCTTTGGGGAAACTTTACACACTATGAGGGAACATTTTCATTGGGAGGGTCAGGACTTCTCTGACTCTAAGAAAAGGCTCAGAGAGTTTCTTTTGCTCCCTCAACACAGACCACTTGCCATCCCTCCAGTTTTGGACATTGTGGATGATGTCTATTTAGAATCCAGTTTGAACCCTGATTCTCTTCCTCCTTCTCCGGCTAAGCCTGACATACTATAGAGTGCCTGATTCACATAAATTTCTTTACAAAAGCCCTGTAGCTGACTCAGAGACTATCTCCCAGGGTCCCAAGGGGGCTAAGGCTTCTATGGCTAAAAACCCAGTACCTTCTGAGAGGGATTCTAGAGCACTAGAGAGGTGGGGGAAAAAGGTTTACACCTCAGCCACACTAGCTATGAGGGCACTGAATTGTCAATTTCACATGCTTAAGTATCAGCAATTCCTAATCTCTCAGTTAAAGCAAAAAATTACCTCTCTACCTCAACAATCTGATTTAAAAGAAGTACAGGATCTGTTACACGCCACTGAACAGGTGGGCAAACATACCTTGCAATGTGGGTTTGATTCTTTGGAGGCCTCCTGTAGAGCAGCTGTCACTGGGTCCGTTATACGTAGGCATGCTTGGTTAAAGGAACAAACCTTGCCTGATCATGTTAAAGCAAAACTACTCGATGCTCCCTTACAGCAGGATGTTCTTTTTGGAGTTAGAGCAGAAGAAGTTTTAAAGAAAATGGAGGATAAGGCAAAATCTATGCAGACAGTCAAAGATTTCCTACAGGTACAACCCCCTCGTTTCAGCAGAAACTGGCCAAGAAAAAATTGGTCCTTTCCAGCTACTGATAGACCACAGAGGGGTAAATACAGACGCCCAAGGGGCAGAGGACAACCACATGCTCAGTACAAACCTCGCCAGTGGGGCACTACAACACAGAAGGGAGGAGAAGACAGGTCTCAATCCACCAGAAGACAAACTCAATGACTTGCACCTCATCTGGCCAAGCAATACTCTCTTGGCAGCCCCCTTGGGGGGAAAACTAGCACTTTTTGCAGACAACTGGTACATTGTCACAAAGGACAAATGGGTCCTAGACATAATTTTAAGAGGATACAGATTCCACTTTCACACCTTGCCAATGAAAAGAGGAATGCCAAACCTGCCACAAAATCAATGGGCAGAGGCACAAAAGCAAATTACAGCTCTCATGGACATGAGAGCCATTCAACTAGTACCTACTCGAGAGCAAGGCCAAGGATTTTACTCAAGACTCTTTCTAGTGCCCAGGAAGGACAATGCCTGGAGACCAGTACTGGATCTTTCAATTCTAAACACTTACTTACAAGTTCCAAAATTCAAGATGCTAACACTACAGCAGCTACTTCCCATGTTTGGCAAGGAAGCATGGCTGGTAACGTTTGCCCTCAAGGAGGCATACCTGCATGTCCCTATCAGACAAAATTGCAGAAGATACCTCCGTTTCATTGCAGGTTCAACCCATTACCAATTCTCTGCACTGCCCTTTGGCTTATGTACTGCGCCTAGAGTCTTCACAAAATGCCTGGCACCAGTAATTGCATACTGCAGACAAAGAAGAATTCAAATATATCCATACCTGGACGACTGCCTCATCCAAGCAGAAAACAAAGATATTCTCTTACATCATCTGGCCTTTGTAAAGCATCTACTAAACTGCCTGGGGTACAAAGTGAACGAAAAGAAGTCAAATCTAGTACCCTCACAAAAAATGACATTTCTGGGTGCCAGCTTGAATACAACGGCCCAGAAGGCTTACCTTACTCCAGACAAACAACTACAACTGACTCAATATTTCATGACAATGGCAACAAAGACCCAATTAACTGCAAGAAAAGTTCTGCAGGCTTTGGGCTTCATGGCATCTTGCATTCTAATAATACCATTTGCAAAGCTGCATATGAGGAAATTACAGTATGTATGGTCTCAACACAGCCACAGCTTGGACACAATAATATCTCTCATTCCCTGCCTATGACAGGAATTTCTATGGTGGTCACAGGCATGTCACCTCAACAAGGGTCAGCCTTTCACCTTGTCCCCAGCCAGGCAAACTATCACAACAGATGTTTCAGACTACGCCTGGGGGGCACACATGGCAGGGCAATGCATTTAAGGCCTATGGACCGCAGATCAAAGAAATCTGCACATAAATCAAAAAGAGATGCTAGCTGTACAGAAAGCTCTGACAGCCTTCAGGATCTATTACATCAAGGACAACTTGCAATAAGGACGGACAACACCACAGTAATGTGGTACATAAACAAACAAGGGGGTACACATTCCTACCCTCTATGCAGGCAAGCAGTGCTCTTATGGAACACAGCTCTGGCTTACCAAGTTCAGTTACAAGCTCAATTCCTGCCAGAGCAGAAGAACACATTGGCAGACAACCTCAGCAGAAACCTCAAGGATCCCCACGAGTGGAAACTGGATCCACAAATATTTGCAATGATAACTCACAAATGGGGCCTTCCAGACATAGACCTGTTTGTCAGTCCTCAAAACTATCAGCTAACAAAATTTTGTACAAGGAATCCAAAAAACCAAAGGCAAGCAGGAACAACGTAAAAACAGTTTATTGTAAGCGCTTTCGGAAAAAGACTGTGCTTTTCCTTCTTCAAACCTCAAACAAACATTTTCAAATGCTTATAAAACAGCCCTAAAATATCAATTAATTAATCAATTAGGCTAAGAATTAAATTTTAAAGTGAAAGATTCAGTTATTTAAGCCTTTCCAAAGACAGTTGTTTACAGTTACACTAAACAGCCCTTGGGTTACGGGAATCCATACTAACCTACCTAATGCATTTAAATACAATTCTAAAACTGTATTATATTTGATTCAAACAATTATGAACCCTAAATCAAATATATTTAAATGATTTTAAAACAAATATACCAATATAACATACTAAGCGGTCTCCTAGAACAACCACATGTTCAATTTTTCAGTTTCATCTTTTCAAAGAAAAAAACTTTAAAAAACATTTAATCGAAACTATTTCATTCAAACCCGGGGGCAAATATGCTGCAGTGGAGATTTGCCATCTTAATTCTTCAATTTCAACTAACTTTTTGGAGTTTACCTTTAACCTACAATTTGAAAGTGTCAATTTCCTTGATATCAGCATTTATAAGGATGTTGTTGGAAATAGATTCAAAAGTACGATCTATAGGAAGCCCACCTATTCCAACTCCTTTTTCCACTTTTCCAGCTGTCACCCTTACCACCAAAAGAGAGCAGTGGTTAAGGGGCAGTTGGTGAGGGCAGCCAGAATGATTTCAGACGAGGCTGATTTCATTGAAGAATGTGGTCAGCTTGAAAGAATGTTTCTCAGGAGGGGATATCCCTTGAATTTAGTTTCTAACATTTCTACAGAGGTTATTACCAAATGGCAGACTGGCTGCTTTAAGCCATTACTAGGAACAACTGGAAGTTTGGATGAGGGAGCTACTCCTGCTGAGGAGGAAAACCTCTCCTTATGCAACAACACTAACTGTCACTCCACAAGTTTTATTATTACTTACAATTTGGACCCCTCTTTTATTAGGCAAACTCTATATAAGAATTGGATTCTTATTATGGAAGATTTATCTCTATGCAAAGTCCTTGGCAACAAACCTAAAATCACCTTTAGAAGAGGGCAGAATCCAAAACAGTTGTTGCAATACTCTACTAATCCACCCCCTAATAAAAACAAGGGTATGTTTAAGTGCGGAAGGTGCCAACAGTGTAAGCATTTAAACATGAATTCCCATTTTGAAATTAGGGACAGGTCTTATAAAAGCAATGGCAGATTTTCGTGTGATACAAAGGGAGTGGTGTATTGTGCCAAGTGCCAAGCCTGTAATGCTTTCTATATCGGTAAGACCGAAAGAAAGCTAAGGCAACGTATCTACGAGCATATGTATGCTATCGGTAAGAGGGACACAAATAACGCACTGGCCAGGCACATTGGTGATTTTCCAGACCACTCCTTTAAGTTTTCATTTTTAAAACATATTAGTACGGACATTAGAGGAGGGCCCTGGCAAATTAATTTGGAAATTGAAGAATTAAGATGGCAAATCTCCACTGCAGCATATTTGCCCCCGGGTTTGAATGAAATAGTTTCGATTAAATGTTTTTTAAAGTTTTTTTCTTTGAAAAGATGAAACTGAAAAATTGAACATGTGGTTGTTCTAGGAGACCGCTTAGTATGTTATATTGGTATATTTGTTTTAAAATCATTTTAAATATATTTGATTTAGGGTTCATAATTGTTTGAATCAAATATAATACAGTTTTAGAATTGTATTTAAATGCATTAGGTAGGTTAGTATGGATTCCCGTAACCCAAGGGCTGTTTAGTGTAACTGTAAACAACTGTCTTTGGAAAGGCTTAAATAACTGAATCTTTCACTTTAAAATTTAATTCTTAGCCTAATTGATTAATTAATTGATATTTTAGGGCTGTTTTATAAGCATTTGAAAATGTTTGTTTGAGGTCTGAAGAAGGAAAAGCACAGTCTTTTTCCGAAAGCGCTTACAATAAACTGTTTTTACGTTGTTCCTGCTTGCCTTTGTTTTTTTGGGTTCCTAGTTTGTGTGTTTGCCTTTTGTGTTTGGTTTAAAATTTTGTACAAGGACATTTCACCAACAAGCTTGGAAAGTGGACACACTCTCTTTCAGTTGGAAAAACCTAACAGTTTATGCCTTCCCTCCATTGCCTCTCCTCACAAAGGTTCTTCTGAAAGTCAAAAAGGAGAGACCACGACTAATTCTCATAGCCCCAGACTGGCCACGTCAGCACTGGTACCCGCTACTGAGAAATATGGTCCACAGCCCTCCATGGATATTGCCTCAAATCCCCCATTTGCTTACGCAACAAAACAATCAGATTCTTCACAGCCAACTCAAAACTTTAAATCTGGCTGCATGGCAAATCAACTAAACATCCAACCAGCTCCTCTTTCACAAGCAGTTCTGGATGTTATTCTGGAAGCCAGGAGACCAAGCACCAGGAAGGCTTATTCAGACAAATGGAAAAGGTTTTGTGCCTGGAACCAAGCTAAAGGCCAAGACACAATTCAGCATCACATGCCCCACATTCTACAGTATTTAGCTGAGATGTTGCACAAAGGACTTTCTTTTTCCTCCATTAAAATCCAAGCTTCAGCTATTTCAGCTCACTACAACACGGATCCACCTTTATTTTTACATCCTCTTCTAAGGCAGTTCCTCAGAGGGGCAAAAAACATTAGACCACCCAGGAGAGCTCCTACACCAACATGGGACCTCAATTTTGTTCTGGAAAAACTAACGCTACCTCCCTTTGAACCGGCTTTCTCTGCAGATCTTCAGTTCCTATCATGGAAGACTGCCCTGCTCCTAGCAATAACTTCAGCTAGGAGAGTCTCAGAGCTACAGGCACTAATGGCTGTGGAACCTTTCCTGATTTTTCATCAAGACAGAGTTTCTCTACGAACTAATCCTTCCTTTATGCCTAAGGTGGTTTCCAGTGTGGCTTTAAATCAAACCATCCACTTACCCACCTTCTTCCCAAATCCACAGAACAAAGGTGAGAGATTCCTGCATTCCTTGGACATTCACAGGCAACTTCGTTACTCTTTGGACAAAACTAAGGTTTTCAGAAAATCTGACCAGCTCTTTGTATCCTATGCTACAGCTTCTCAAGGGAAGGCTATATCAAAGCAAACCATATCTAAATGGATAGGTCATTGCATACGTTTCTGCTATACCCATCATGGGAAACCAGTTCCTGCTACTATTAGGCCCCACTCTACCAGGGCTACAGCTACCTCTACAGCCTTCCTCAGGGGGGTTCCAACCAAAGAGATTTTAAAAGCTGCAACTTGGAGTTCAGTACACACCTTTACCAAACACTATCGCTTACCTCTTTACTCTAAGACCAGGAAGGGCTTCGCCATTGCAGTTCTGCAGGGCCTTATAGCCTCCACTAACCCTCTATGATACCTCCACCCTACCTTAGCTTTGGGATTCAACCCAAGTGTGATGACTGCAGCAAGGTAACACGATGAACATAGTACAGTTTTGTACCTACCATAAATGCAGATGTTCGAGTGTTCACCCTGCTGCAGTCCAGATTACCCCCCCCCCTCCATCCCCTCTGATCTACTGACTAAATCTCTTCTATTCCTTACTGATGTATTTGCTTATAGCTGAAGGGATTTTTGTGTTTGTGCAGAGGTTACTCCATTTGGAACTCATTTCTGACCACCTTTTCAAGGGGCACCTGACATCTGGGGCAAGAAAAACTGATGAAAATGACGTCGGTTGCAATATATATACCCCTGGCGCACCGACGTCAGGAAAGAGGCGACAGGAAGCAACGCCGGTCCAAGCCTTTGGAATTCCGGCCGACTGCGGGACCACCTGATGACAGGATAACCAAGTGTGATGACTGCAGCAGGGTGAACACTCGAACATCTGCATTTATGGTAGGTACAAAACTGTACTTTCTGAAGAGTCTGTTCCAGTCAGCCACCCAGGATCGTAGGTGCTAGGGATGCTGTCCCAACAAGCAAGAAACAAAGGCGAGATAGACAACTTAACATAAAGAAGTTATGTACCTACCATAACGTTCCATGTTAGTTGTCTTCATCTCGCCTTCTTTCTTGCGTCTCCCCCCTCTATCCCCCTGTCCTATTGGACCGAGAGGAGATCAAGTTTCACTGGCTGAGTGTTCTCTCGTTTGTTTCCTCTACTGACTTAGAGATTATAACAGGTAGGTTTAACCCTCTGTTTAGAGGGGTTTCATTCCATAGCTATGGCTGGGGTTAGCTATTTCAAACGAGATCTGGGTAGCTAGTGCTAGGCATCATGGGATAAGGGGTAGCCTCGAGTCAGTAAACCGCTCTCGAGCTATAGAAGATGGCGGAGCCGAGGATCGGCTCCGATCCCAACAAGCAAGAAAGAAGGCGAGATGAAGACAACTAACATGGAACGTTATGGTAGGTATATAACTTCTTTTTACTCATTGTTCTGACATATGCAAGAAGAGTATGAGTTACAAGCTGTTATGGTAACTCAGTTGTATCTCATGTTTCATGAAAATGGGGTGGCTTCATGTCTGAAGTGGTTTCAGAATCCACCTTGAATCAATCTGTTTTTCTCTTAGTATTCTCTAAGGAATCAAAAAACAAGGGAGAGAAATTCTGCATACTTTGGATGTTCACAGTTAACTTTGGCATTATATTGACAGGACATAGGACTTCAGAAGTTCTAATCACTTGTTCACTTCTTATGTAGGAAGGAAGAAGGGGCAGTCAGTTTAAAAACAGACACTCTATAAATAGCTGTCCCATGCCATTCAATATTGTTCATATCATGGCAAATGTCCTCCAGCAAAGTCACAGCCCATTGTACAAAAGCTGTGTCTACTTCTACTGCCTTTTGGAAAGGGATGGGCTCTAAAAATAGGCAACAATTTTATCTTCTGTCCATACCTTTACCAAGCATTACAAAACTGACTTTCTCAAGGGCTAGGACATGATTTTCTAGAACTATTCTTTGGGGACTCCTGGATTCTGATCGTTCTTTCTCCTCCCCCGTTCTAAGCTTTGGTGTTCACCTCGTATTGCTTAGGCTATTGCAACAGTGGTCTAATGATTAACACAGTACAGTTGTGCAAGTGTACTTACTGTAACAGTAGGTGTTCGAATAGATCACTGTTTCAGTGCAAACCCCCCCCCCCCCATTTTGTGTGCTATGCCAGGGTAGAGGTCCCTGTGTTCCACTCTTCTCTTGGTAGATACTTTATTAGCAGGGTTCTAGCATCCTTTTTTCTGAGGCAGGAAGGCTCTGAAGGTCTGCAACTGTTTGTCTACTTTTTTGGTGACTCGTTCTTGAACTTCAACATGTGTACGGGCTCATGAAGTTGCAGTAAAGTTTTAGAAGTTGGCTGGATGGTTCAATCCATGGCAGGATATATCCTGATTGATGTATTTGACTATCTACTATCATGGTAAGCTTCATTACGCAATCTTTAACATTTAAGAGTTTGATAAAGGAGTTTGCCCAAAGGATTACGGCAGAACAGGACATTTGCACATGCTTTGTAACCGTGAGTTGACAATTCCTTTTGTGAAAAACATTTTTTGGGCACTTGCTTTCAAAGAAAGTTGGACTCATCACAGTTGTAAACGTCCTCTACACTTTATCACCCCCTCTAACAGCTGAAAAAATATTCAGCCAGAGCAGTACAGTAGGTGACAACAATCTTGGACAGAAGTGGCTAAGGCAGACAACTTTTTAGAAGATCCTAGTAATACTGGTGACACAAAGTACACCCTTGTTTCTTTCCCTATACCCCCGGACCTCTTGGGGAAGGCTTAAACCTTACCTTAAACCAATGGCTGAGAGAGAGCATCTATTCTTCCTGCAGAATACAGTGCAGATTCATAAGTATGCCTCCTTTTTCTAAAAATCCACTTCTCCTGGCATCACCTGTTTGCCTGACATTAGCTCCTAAAAGGAGGATGATAGGAATGTGTCCCTTTTGAGAAGAGGGGGTGGAGTTACTCATAGTAGTTTCCATTGCCCAGACAAGAGACCTTGTGAAGGGCTATACCCTGACCTGTCCTTTTATTGCAAGCTTGTGTCAGTGAAAAAGTTCTGAATTTACACATTGCATGCGCTCCCACCTCTGCTATAAATATATGTCCTATTTCTGAAACTCACTCATTTTGCACATTTTATCCTGAGAGCTCACAGAAAATACCAGAGATTTACTGTGGGTAGTGCTCCCTATCAGTTGTCTTCTTTGTCCTTTGGCTTTTCCAATGAGCTCCTTCTTTATTAGATGCTGAGCCCCAGTCTTTGTCCTAAGGACAAGGAACATTCAGTGTCAACCCTTATTTGGATGATTGTTCATTCAAGTAGTCTCAAAAGAGGAACTGAGAAGGTTGTTAACCTATACCTACTACTTGGTACTCAACCCAAGCATATCCCTCGATATGCAGAAGTCGATTCTTTTACGGCAGACAGTAGCTTTCTTCCTCAGGAAAATAATTTGCTCTTGGGCTAGTTCTTCCACCATATTGGCACCAAGGATCCACTTAACTCCCAGGAGCTTTCTTTCTTGCTTTTTATATTTAGGGAAAGGTATTTATTTACATCCAGTTCCAAATCACAGTACACAAGTTATTTCACAACAATCTTGTATGAGTTTCAAACAGCCGTAGGAAAAAAAAGTACATAGCTTCATATAGTGGCTAGTCCATCAACCTGTTAAAATCATCATAAGCTGTTTTTGGATAAAACTGTGACATATTTTCTATGTTAAATTTTGTTAAGATGGATTTAAGATTTCTTTTCACTGATAACATACCAAATCTCTAACAATTTAAGAATAATAGATTAAAAAAATAGTCATACCCAGCTGTCATCGGCTAGTGTTTTGCATTACTGTTTTTGATCTGACATTGTCTGCTTTTCCTCCTCAAGCAGTAGGACTGAATTGCAGCTTTCACTCTGCTGAGCACTAATAAAACTTTCCAAAGCTTCATTTCCTTCCTTTTAAATATGATACCCTATGCAATGTCATCTTTTTCTATATCATTTGCTGCTTGTCACATTGCAGATGTAAAATGGCCTCAGATGTCTCAAGCCATTTTTGGTAATTTTTCTTGTATTGGCACTAACATTTCATCCTTTGGGGCCAGGTTTGCTGCTTCTGTTTATTGATTGTGTATGTGTGAACTCCTTTGAGAAATTGCCATTTGGTTTTCTTCTACCTGTTCCTCCCTTGGGTCACATTCTTTGGCCTCACCATTTTGCTACCCTTGTTAACTGTGTTTTTGGCTTTTAGGAGCTATGCATTTGTTGCTTTAAAAAATGAAACTGTTTTGCTCATTTACAATAATTTCACTTTACACTCTAATTTTTTGTTGAGTTATTGATTCCATCTGTTGAGAATGTTTTCAGAAATTTGAATCTTGGAGACAAGCTGCTGTCATTGGGCAAAGTGCGAAATATTTGTGTGCTTGGGTGCAAATCACTTTGGGGAGGATTGTGAGATTTGTGGTAATTCTGATTACACTTATTGGCCATCAGCATAAAGTTATGCTTAAAAGTTTATTGCCTGCAGAAGCTATGCAATAATTCTTCATCTGTGTTGGCCCCAAGGTGCCTTCTAAGTCCAGAGACAAACCAATTAAAAAGAAAGAAAGAATCTTTGATTTCCAGGGAATTTTTCCCTCAGCCCCACCCTGTGTTTCTTAGAAAGGAGGAAATGGAAATTTCTCTTGAGGATGAGGTGTCTAAATTGTTTGTTTACATGGTTGAAGTCTGACACTACAAAGTCACTAGATCCAAGTGTACCAAAAGAAATAGCACTTCTCTTGCAGAGCTGGGCCTTCCCATGGTTTCCTTCTGTAGGTCCTGTTCTGTGCCAAATCCTTTCATTTTCTTTCACCCCACACATCTGGTGTCCTGGGCATTGATTACTTTAAGCTCTCCAAGTCTATGTTATAGGTTGAGATGGATTTTTGTCTCATCTCGCCACCTCTTATTCTGATCTGTATAGAAATATTTTTACCTTTCCCTCCTCACTGCCTGCTTCCTGATCAGGGCTGTGTCCAGCACCACTTTTTGTTTTTTCGAAGCCACTTGGTTCTCTGTAGACTCCAACATTGGGAAAGTTAGGTTTTATTTTGTTTTCCTTGGTGGTGTCACTGGCATCAGTGATTTAATTATTGATGCCATCAGTTCACCTGTCTGGGCCATGGCTCTGATGTCAGGTACTTCGGCCTGATATTGAGATGACCACATTGATGCTGGACTCTAGATTGGAGTGCCTAGTCCTCAGACCATTGGGTGTGAGAGCATCAGTATCAGTGTTTATGTTGGATAGAGTCTCATTTCTAGGAGATGGTACCATTCTACCTTATGCTTTGGGCAGATCAGTGCTGCTCTTTTGGTGCTGTGGCCCTTGGAATCAGTACTGGTACCAGTGTCACAGCCTGCATTACATATGCTTCCCTGGGGCCTGTTTAATTGTTAGCTTTATCCACAGTCCTCTTCTGGCAGCAGCCCTTGAGAGCTTTCTGACACCAGGATAGAGCCACTTAAGGCTTCCTGGGAAGCTTCCACAAATTTTACATGACTGCTGTGTCTAATTTGCACTGACTGTTTCAAAAATCTTCATTTTTTTCTTCTCTGAAAGATAGTTGAACCTTCCTTTACGATACACAGATCTGCCAAGAAAGTGTGGGGAGTCCACCTCATCATTGCATTTTTATTTTATTCTAGGGGAACTTAGTCTATTCACTTTCATGCTCTTGGAGCATTTATTTCAGCAAGAAGAATTTCTGAGCTTTAGGCCTTGGGCATTTTTCTGCCATACTTATTCTTTCACAAGGATAAGGTTGCCTGTGACATAATCCCATCCTTATGCCCAGGTTAGCTACAGAGGCTAAACTGATTCAGTATTCCAGTGTTATTTTCAAATTGTGCTAAGAAAGAAGTGTATTTACTGTAGTATATAGACATGCATAAACAATTGAGTCATCTGAACAGGACAGAAGAGTTCAGCAAAGATTTACACTTCATCCTGAGCTTCTAGCAAATTTGGCAAGAGTTTCCAAATCCACTTTATCAGGGCAATAGTCTGATTGTATCAGATTTTGTTAAATGTTATAAGGTGTTGCCAGTTGAGCCAATAATTCATGCCACCTGAGGTGGGGCTATTTCACAAGTTTGTTTTTTTTTTTTTTTTTTAGGGATGCCTTCATAGATGATATAAATGTAACTGCTACATAGAGTTTCTGAGTGCTTTTGCAAAATATTACAAGCTAAATGTGATCTGTAGGTCTTGGTCTTCCTTTGGCACAACAGTTATTAGGGGAGTCTTTTTATGAGTCCACCTGCTGGTTGAAGAGGTTGAATAAGACCACATCATATTCAAAAATTATATTCTTACCTTAAAAAACTAAATCTGCTCGGTCTTGGTCTAGCCTGCTCAACATCCCTGCCAGCCTCTGTCAGATGGCAGAACATTGATTTATTGTTTATTACTGTGGAAGCACTGAGACTAAGCATGCTGTGCATTTCTAGTAGGTCATTTTAGATCTGGAGAAATATGGTGCTGGTCAGGGTATTGTGGGTAAACGAGAGGAGGTAAAGCCTTCCAAAGTTTTATCAGTGTGAAGCAAAGTGAAAGGTGGTGTTTCAGCCTTAGTGGATTTGGAGCATGGGCCAAGACTGTGCAGATCCAACAGTGTGGCATGTGCATAACTTTCAGTTATATACTATAGGAATATTATTATTTACACGATCAACAGTATCATTTTGTAAAGAATAGGATAATGTGTAACATTCTGTATTCTAATAAAACTGAAAATAGTAAACTCGAGACTGCCAAGATGGCTGCATATTAAGCCACTTCTTAATTTGTGCTCTCCCAGTGTGAAAAAAAAAAGGCCCAAGGAAACTGTCAGTTTTGGTAAAATTCAGTTTCTGTCTAGTAAGTACACTGTGTGTATGCCAACAAATAATCTGGAGAACCTTTGAGAAAATTAACCTGAAAGATAAAAGTCTGGCTGTGAAGAATCCTGTAGCTATTCAGCAAAAATCAGTTCATGGTTTAGCTTTGGTACACGAGATGACTTCCAGTAATGTAGAGCAGGGCTGTCCAACCTTAGGTAATCTGAGGGCCACATTAAAAAATAAACATTTATCTGAGGGGCCGCATCCATAATAATAAATATAATACATATATTGAAATTACCTGGAGAGTCCTGCAGTGTTAGGTTTAGCAAGCACTTCAAAAATTTCATAAGAAAGAAAAGTCATGGTGCTCATAAAAGCTTTTTATTTAAACAGTAAACAAGATGTAGTAATTTTTTTAAAGAACAAATGTTTTTTCATTAAGGGACAGTTTTCTAGCTCTTGTAAAATATTAAACCTGCTGGCATTTAACCCTCATAACTTAGAGTTGTCAGCAGTGTCAGTATTTCATTTTGCATGCTCACTCTTCTTGGCAGCCTCTGGCTCTGTGCTTAAGAAATTCTTCACAGGTCTGAACCACTGAAAGTTGTTAGATTCAAATGCACAAGAAATGAGTTCTTTTTAGAAATTGAATGTCTGTCCTAGAGTGCTTATTTCACCTCTGTTTAAAGTTATGACCAAATCCTTTCTGCATTTGTGATCAGCATATCTCTCAACCTCTTCACTTTGAGAGCTCTGCGGTAGTTCGGCTTTGTTTACTAAAGCAGCTGTATCAATGTCTAGGCTTGTAGTTGCCAATCGCAGTACATTTGCAAGAGAATTATCTGTCAATGAACAACTTAATTGTTGAAAAAGTGCTTTTGCAAAGATGTGTGCTCCCAATCATTGAGCACATCTTGAGTCCAAACTTCCTCAATTTCGTGTACCACTCTATTGGTAGTAATTTAAAAAAATCTTCTCCTTTTTCACTTCTCTTAGTATAGAAAGGGTCTGACTGCAAATCGCACAATTCCAGCTGAAGGTCAGATCTTACATTTTCAAAGGTGACAGTCAGGAGTTGAGTAAAAATTGAATTATCTTCAATTTCCTTAAAATCAAATTGATTCTCAAAATCTTCAATGTTCATGTCAATGTACTTCACATGAGCTCAAAATATTTCCTCAAAATTAATTTCTTTAAAATGTTCTTTGCAGTTCGGAAAAACAGTAAAAAAATATTACCCAATGTTTATTTATAAAGCTTCAATTTAGTTTTAAAGCCATTCAGATGACCATATAAGTTGGCAGTATTCTGTTTGCCCTGCAATTTTAAGTTCAGCTTATTCAAGTGGTTAGTTATATCTATTATAAATGCAAGATCTGATAAAAATATGGGATCTTGCATTAGATTTTCATGTTTTGTTGTCAGACTTCACATCATTTTTAAGACGTATGGTTATTTCTTTCCGAATAGCAAAAAAGCATTCCAAATATTTTCCAGCACTCAGCCAGTGAATGTCACAATGAAGGAGCAAATCACCATATGCAGCATCCATTTCACTCAAGAAATCTCTAAACTTATAATGACTTAGAGATCTATTACCTCCTCATATAATATTGGTTATTTTTACAGCTACTTTCATGGCATTGACTTGACGTAGAAATCTTCTTAGTGAATTATGCAATGAATTGTAGGGCAATTCATATTTTGTTTCAGTACTCCACAAAAGCCACTTTCAGTCCCTGTCATAGCTTTGGCCCCATTTGTTATGATGCAGGAACATTTATCAAATTGTCCGTAGTTCATAACAGACTTTTGAACTGTTTTGAAAATATCAGTACCTTTAGTAGTCCCATGTAAAGATATAAGACTGAGGAGTTCTTCATTAATAGTAAAGTCCTCTTGAATAGTTCGAACAGAAATTAAAAGTTGACTTAACGTCTGCTTGATCAGTACTTTCATCCAGACACAATGAAAAGCACTCACATTTTGCTATTAAATCACACAGCTTTTTTGAAACATATTGATCCATGTGTTGTATGCATCTTGCGATGGTCTGAGATAATGCCACTGTTTTGAACTTCTCAGCTAATTTTGGCCCATTAAATTGTTTTGCCATTTCAGTTGCACATTTTTTTCACTATCTCATTGTCACTAGAAGGCTTCTTTGCTTTCGCTAACTCCATGTTGTATGACGTGACAAGGCTAGAACTTTCAGTGCTAGGTTTTGAAAAAAAAACTGGTTTGCTGAATCAATTTCTTCTTATAATCTGCAATAATGGTGCGTCTTGATTCTCCACTATACATATCAAAGGTTTTACTGTGTAATGTACTGTAGTGTCGTTTCACATTATACTCTCTAGGCATTGGCAACACTTGCATGTGAACAAGACAGTAAATTGTATTCCTGTTTGTAATCAAATAGTCTGATTCCCATCGGCTTTGATACACTCACGTTTCATCTTCAATTTTTCTTTTCCTGTTAAATATTTTTGTTGCAGGATAAGTGATAACACACAACCTCAATATGCTGAAGCAGCTGAACAAACCAAATACACTAATTGCTCACTCAGAAACATGACCACAAGATTCACTCTGGACCATGTACGTTGGAACAAAACAGTGTACAAAACTTAACACAAACTTTTCGTGCCCTGCACATCTCTCTCCACTGTAACTCTAATACAGTGAGTATGCAAAATAATGTCCTCTTAAATTCAACACTTTTCAGATACTAAACCTGACAGTAACACACAATAAGGCAAACCCGAAGTACAAATACGAATATCTTTAAAAAGCATAAAAATAAATTCACCACTGTGTGTGCGTAGTCCATAAAAAACATGAGTCAGATTCCTTTACTGTTGGAACTTATTCAGAAACATTTCATTATAGAACTCAGACCAGTTAAATACATTCAAACTGATGACATCACACTATCATTAAGACTTTTAACAAATAATTAAAGCAATAATGACATAAGAACATGAAAAATAAATGAAAACTTCTTGATAAAAAAATATATAGTACACCACTATGCAAATTTAAAAATACCATATTTTTACATTCAATGTTGGAAATAATGTCATATATATTTATATTTGAATAAACTTTAAATGAAAACTAAAAAATAAAACTTGTGAAAACATTCACAACTTAAACTGCGTCTTGCCAAAGCATTATATATTACATATTTTTTTAGTTTTGCAACAGGTGGACCCACCAATAGGTTTGTTGATTCAAGTAACAATTACTTGGAAATGTTAGAATTAAAATGGCAGGTCATTCTTAGGGCTTGATGTCAGTCCAGGTTTGAACGAAACCATTTCCATTAAAAGTTTATTGAAATATAAATATATATAAGACATTATTTCCAACATTGAATGTAAAAATATGGTATTTTCAAATTTGTATAGTGGTGTACCATATTTTTTTTTTATCAAAAAGTTTTCATTTATTTTTCATGTTTTTGTCATTATTGCTTTAATTATTTGTTAAAATTCTTAATGATAGTGTGATGCCATTAGTTTGACTGTATTTAACTGGTCTGATTTTTAAAATTAAATGTTTCTGAAGAAGTTCCAATGGTAAAGGAATGAAAGTGCTAATCTGACTCCTGTTTTTTATGGACTACTTGCACACAGTGGTGAATTTATTTTCAAGTTTGAAGTAGCTTTAGTTTTTGCTCCAGTTTTTTAATAATACTGTGTGTTTGTTTCCTACTTGATAATGTGCCTCATTTGAGGGTTGAAGAGTGGCATTTGCTTGTGTAGTTATTGGACCGCACAGCTGTTGGTTATTTGAAAGTATTCCGAATGGTACATTGGCAGAAGAGTTTCATTTATCTGCTGGGCTGAATAGCTGCAACGTAGTATATGTGACTGCCACTTATTTCTACTGGTAATTACAACTTTTATATGGCAGTATTTGACTGTGTTTTTGTGCCTTGATGTAAAGTTGAAGAATCGACTCAACAACAAAGTTACCGGGTCTTAGAATTAATACTGCTGAGTTTCTCTGAACGAACCATCACGGAAGTGACGGCAGAATAATTTCCACTTGCTGGGCTGAACAGCTACAGTGGTAAAGTTTGGTCTTCCCTCTAGTGCAATTTTTCCAGTGGTTATCCACTGATTTAAGTGGCTTTTTTGTGCCATTTTGTGTCATATGCGAAGACTGAGGAACAGATTAATTTACGTTGTCTTTGTGGGGCAAATTTCTGTTAACTGGAGTTTTACAACCAGAGTTGCTCCGATGGAGCTTTTTGTATTGCTGGGCTTAATAAATACAATGGTTGGCGAGTGAGACTTTGATATTTTGTTCTTTGGACACAACGGCTTTTTAAGAGGCGCTTTTTCGAGTTATACTTTAAAGTGCCTTGGTTTACAGTAGTAACCATCTTTGGGCTTCAACAAAACATTAAATTGTTAGTGTTCTCAACTTCTGCAAGATACAAGTTACTGTTGTTTTGTCTTTTCCCAACGTTTTTACCAAATTTTCAACCACAGCACTTTTTTGGGGGCTGCTTCACAACAATGGCTGAAAGTAACGATCCTATGCTGAATTTAAGTGTGAATTCTCTCCATGATGAGCTCAGGGTTCTCGCTGCTAATTTACAGCAAGTAGTTGGGAAAGCAGATGATGTTATACGCAAAGTCCGAAGTCATTTTCACAGAATTGACTCTGATGAATTAAGTGAGTTGTCCTCTGATTAAATTACTATTATCAACCTGATTTATTTAAAAATGATAGTGTTAACCATTTTTCTACGTTTAAGTATGGCAATGGGTTTACAAGGAAGAACAAAGATCCAGCACAAATTGCCGTACATTGGTTTTTCTGCTTGAAAAACAGGTACTGAAATACAAGTCCTTAGAGACTGAAAACCATTATTTAACCAACTGTTTAGAACGTAATATTGTTCCCTTGGGTTTGAGTGTTTGCTTTTCCCAATGGGACAACATATGATGATCCTATGTATAAAGAAATCTGTGATATTTATAACAAGGCAGGATGTGATACGTGTGTTAGTTAAACATAATGTTCATACAATGAATGACTTAAAGAATTATCAGTCTTGATAATGACATCGAAAGACATTGTTCTTTTTCTTTAGACAGACATTCATATGGTCAAATTTTCAATAAAGTTGAACAACATGTTAATACTATTGTACAGCGAAAAAAGAAAGTTACAGACTTAGCTGCCTATTCCAACAAACAGGCCTATGTCATCAAGGCTTTAACAGTAAAAAAAAAAAATCAGAGAGTTTTGAAGTACCTGGAGACACTACAGTTACTGCATGGAGATTAGATAGATTAGAGTCATTCTCCGATGATGCTAATAAGGGTAACAAGGGTGGTAAGAATGGAAAAGTTAGCATCACCATCTGTACAGACAACAGAGTCCCTAAAGAAAAGGGTGGTACTTCTTTGTCTTTGTCTTCGTCATCTTCTACAGATGATGAGGTTAGTGTGGCAGCTTTAATTTCAACTGAGAATGGAAAAGGGGGAGGGGTTCAAATTTGTTTTTTTCTTTTTCAAAAGAAGACAAATTGACCAGAGCCAAGTTGAAGATGAAAGGAAAGAATCGTTGACCAATTATTGGCGTATTTTTAACTTAACTAAGGTCAACTTTTCTTCAATAGAAATGGGTGTTCTTCCTAGAGGGTTTTCCATTTATTTCCACTCACTATGCAGGGCTAAAGGACTGTATTTTAGATTTTAAACAGACTGTTAGAAAATTAAATTAAAAATTTTTGTATAAAGATGTGACATCAAATAACATCAGTAAGTTCAAAAAGTATAGTAAAGTGAATCCACCTTTACTTGGCACATTAAATGTTTTTAATAAATTATGTGAAGATAATATCCATGAATTTTTTCTACTTGTGATAAATGGAAAAATAAAAATAAAATTAATTTTAATCTTGACAAAAAAACAATCTGAGGCATTAAAACATTTGAGCAGTTTGAACAACGTTCTGTTCATGCGTGCTGACAAGGGGACTGGTTTAGTAGTCATGTACAAAGTAGACTGTTTCCACCATGGAAAGTCTTCTGAATGATAACCTGTTACAGGGAAGTTACCAAAGATTTTGTCAAGAGACGGTGTATGTTGATTGATCTGACTTTATAAGACTTGTTATACCAGAATTGTTTAACAATTGAGATGTATAACTTTTGTCTAGTTGAGCAACCTGAGTTGGGATCCATTTTTGGGATCCAAAGATTCATAAAAGTGAAAAAAAGCCACCTTTTAGACCCATAGTGAATTCTCCTAAAAATAAAACTTAATATTTCTCTTGCGTTGGACAACATTTTAAATCTAGTAGTGCAAACAAGTAAGTGTTTTTAAAAGGATTCTTGTTTTTTTTTTAATGATATTAAGAATTATACATTTGAACATATTATTTTATGCACTGTAGATGTAAGTACAGTATACACTTCAGTTAACCAAGATGAGGGAATTGAATTTGTGGAACTTTATTTAAATATGATTAATCAGAATCTTATTATAGACTCTAGAACTATTTGTGTTTTGTTAGATTTAGTTTTGAACAACAATTTTTTTTTGTTTTTGAGGGTAAAATCTATCAACAAACATCAGGAGTAGCAATGGGAGCCACTGTTGCACCATCTTTTGCCAATTTAGTAATATGTTGGTGGGAGTATTTTTATTTGCCTAGACTTTCTTTGTTTCATTATGTTTCTTTTTATCGCAGATATATAGATGATTTGTTTTTTTATTTGGAAGGGAAATATAACAGAATTTGATTTTGTTTTACAGATGAATAGTAGTGTCAGGTTGAATTTTGAAGCAAGTAATATAGGTACTACCATTAATTTCCTAGATATTGAATTATCTGTCAATCCTTTGTACATTCATTTTTCTAGTAATGTTTATAGAAAAAAGATTTTCAGTGATAATTATGTTCACTTGTCTAGCTCCCATCCAGAATATATGAAATTCAATATTATTAGGGGGCTAGTGATTAGATTGAGTCATATTATCATCAACCATGATGCTTTTCACAAAGAAGTCAATTTTTTAATGGATATGTTTGGCCAAAGAGGGTATCCGAAGACAAAGTTAAAGGAGATAGTAGATACAGTTACTTCCCACAGGATGGATAGATATCTACCCATCCTTTCTGTAGGATTTATTCCTAAAGTTAAACATAATGAAATCGATAGCTGTGATGGCAAAAAGTTCTTAGCTTTTCAAATTCCCATGAGTATAGAGAGGGAACAACTTAAAAACATTATCAAAGATGATAGGTAACAGAGATTTAAGTGAGGTGGTGGGTATGGAGCCCAAATCTATTTACAAGAGGATGTCACATTTAAATTTTTTATTAGAAAAAGGTAAAGAAAATGTTGGAGCAAGAAGTACCCTGCCTTTTAAGCACATTTCCTCTTGGAGGGTGTAAATTGTGTAGGTTCATTTATCCTGAAAGTACATTTGTCTTCAAACATTGTAAGTTTTTGTTTGAACCTAGATACAAATGTGATTGCCAAAGTATAGGTATTGTTTATATGGCTATTTGTGGGTCCTGTTATAATTTTTTTTGTAGGAAAGACCACTAAGACCCTTAAAGATCGAATGGGAGAACATCTTAGAGCCATCAAAAACAAGGATCCAAATAATGCTTTGGCAAGACACAATTTAAGTTGTGAATGTTTTCACAAGTTTTATTTTTTAGTTTTGCAACAGGTGGACACCAATAGTTTTGTTGATTCAAGTAATAATTACTTGGAAATGTTAGAATTAAAATGGTAGGTCCTTCTTAGGACTGATGTCAGTCCAGGTTTGAACGAAACCATTTCCATTAAAAGTTTATTGAAATATAAATATATATAAGACATTATTTCCAACATTGAATTTAAAAGTATGGTATTTTCAAATTTGTATAGTGGTGTACTATATATTTGTCAAGAAGATTTCATTTATTTTTCATGTTTTTATGTCATTGCTTTATTTGTTAAAAGTCTTAGTGACAGTGTGATGTCATCAGTTTGACTGTATTTAACTGGTCCGATTTTTAAAATGAAATGTTTCTGAAGAAGTTCCAACAGTAAAGGAATGAAAGCGCTAATCTGACTCCTGTTTTTTATGGACTACGTACACACAGTGGTGAATTTATGGTCCAGTTTGAAGTAGCTTTAGTTTGTTTGTTCCAATCTTTAAAAAGCATAATCAGAGCTTCCCCTCCAGAGAGAGATCAGATAAGTTACTGTTAGGAAAATAAAACACATTCCCCCAAACACAACTGTCACCATCCACTATCAGTACTATATTTTTAATCAGAAGCCTTACCTTACTGTAGAAGTCTCTAAGGAGGAGGGAGAATAAGATCCAAGAAGTTGCTATCCCAGTTGTCCTTTATTGTTTTACAGGCCCAGTCCATCTCAGCCGTGGTAGTTCCGCAAACAGTGCATGAATACACACTACCCCAGCAAAAGCCACCAACCAGAATAATGCAGGTGTAAGGATGCCTGCATGCTTGCTTAACTTCATAGTTTGGTGCTGTTAGGTGAAAAGCTGAAGAGAGTTATACTTCTTAAAGCAAAAATCTGGGCAAAGCCATATAACAAGGATAAATTCAGAAAAAGAGGGACAATTTTTAATCATTTCTCTTGCAAACTTCAAAAGTCAAGTTTTGCATTAGCATGATTTTTCTGAAGGGCATGACATCTGAAACTCAAACATCTGTCATTTTCCCACATCAGTCATCAATGATTAGCCGGAAAACACAAATGTTATGAAAAATAGACAAAATATGTGGTGAAAATCTGGACAGTTGAGAGGTATGTGTGTATGAGCAATCATTGAGAGAAAGTGAGTGAATGCAGGCATGACAGCTGAAGTGTGTGTGTGTGTGTGATTGGAGAGTATGAGTGAATAAATGCAGGCATGACAGCAAAAGTGTGTACATGTTTGAGCGATTGGAGAGAGTGAATGAATGCATGTATGAAAGGTGGTGTGTGTTTTTGTGTGTGAACGTTTGTGCTTGTCACCATGCAGCAGTTCAGGTGGACTGCAAAAAATTGCACTGCGGGCCATGCTTTGGTCAGCCTTGATGTAGATTAAAGATAAATCAAATTCACACAAGTGTTCAAAATAAAAACACTGAAAGAACATATCAACTGAAATAGTGAAAGGCTGGAAGAAACGGAAGCTTTTTTAACTAGCTATTCAGATGAGTTGATAAAACTGCAAACATCAGAAGCTGAAATGAAAAAAAGGTTGGTAGAACATAAGGCTTCATAAGACCTGTTTCCACAGCAGGATTTAAGTGAAAGGGGCATAAAGTTTATATCTCCAAACATGGCCATGAGAAAGTAGTTAAGACTTGTATTAGTAAAGGATGCAGTCATACCATCAGAAAGAGTTGTTCCTGACAAAACTGTGGCAGAAAGGAAAAGTATTAAACATTAGAAAAATAGTGTGCTTGTTGAAAATGATTATTTACCATACACCAGGCAGGAGAGAGGCAAGTTCATCCCAGAAATCAGGGGATATCAAGGTACAAAACAGGCTAAAGAGGAATTAAAAAAGTTTCTCAAACAATTGAGCCTTTTTCAAGATGGCTGCATACCAGTCAACAGCTTGACTTCAGCTCTTCCAGCATGAAAAAAGAAACTAAAACACAATGGCCAGGAACTCTGTCACGTTTAATAATTTCAAATTTTGGCTGGCTAGTAAGTACACTGCCTGGTTGCCAGCAAAGAAGAAACTAAGAAAGCCTGAAAAAAAATCAACTGGAAAAGGTGAAGAGAAAACACTGACTGAGAAGAATCCTGCAGCTGTTCAGCAAAAAGCATTTCAAGCTGCAGCATTGATGCAAGACATGGCTTCCAGTAATCTAGAGGGAAAATGTCAAAAGTGCTCAGAGCTAATTAAAATAAACAAAGCACTGAAGGAGTACATCATCTCAAATAAACGGCTGGAAAATGGAAGAAACTTTAAACATGTATCCAGATGAGCTGATGATGATGATGCAGAAATCAGAGGTCAAAATGAAAAAAAAAAAGGCTTGCTGAGTATGATACTGTTTAAAAAGAGATGTTTCAAAAATGGTAGAATTATAGGGCAGAGCATGTAGGGAAAAATCAGAGATTTTCTGCTGTTCCAGAGAAACTAGAAGGAACAGATTTTGTTAATTTTATGAAGGCACCACTAAGCAATTAGAGTGGCATTCCACAGCAGAAACTGTTAATTGAAAGGGCATACCATGAGTATGTTACAAATCTGACAATGAGAAAGCAGCCAAGACCTGCATTAGAAAAGCTGAAAACGGTCTACCAGCAGAAAGAGTTGATTGTGACAAAACTGTGGTAAAAAGGCAAAGTATTAAAAGCTGGAGATATTTAAGTGTTTCTGGAAAATGATTATTCATTGTACAGCAGGCAGAAAAGAAGCACATTTATTCCATTAATCAGAGGATGTTGAGAGGCAAGTATGAGACTCAGTCAGCTGTATCTGGCTGTCTCCAGAATATATTTCCTGGAGGATCAAAGTAATTCTTTGATGCTGGACAGGCTAAGGAGGAAATACAAAAGTTTGTCCAACAAAAAGTGAGCCATCAAGCAGAAAGGAACTCTACATTGCATTCTTCTGATAATAAAGCACATGGAGAGACTTTGCCAGTGAAATCTTTTCCACTGTTCCAAAGGAAAATGCTTGAGAGACCGAGAAAAGAACATCAGTTGCTCAGAATAATCGAGAGTACATTGCATTTGAACCAGAATCTTGAGTTGGGAGGTAGAGGTGAGCAGGAAGAAAACCAACAACACAAAAATTAGTAAATAAATGTTAGACTGCAAAACTTAAATCACATTTGTGAAATGTGGCTGTATGGAAAGAGTGGATTTTTGTTGACTTTGTTAAACTTGCAGGGAACTGAAAGGCATTTGCCTCCCTTCGTGTCTTTAATGTTTGGAAGGACACTGAGAGGAAGGAAAGGAGGACGAAAAGGGTAACTAAGTAAAGCAATTTCTGTTCTTAGCAGTATCTCTGTGATAATTTTCACAATATAAATTGCATGCTTTATAGTAAAATATAATTTTTAGTTGCTCTTTTATGTGATAAACAGCCTTTTTTCTATTCATCGTTCTTTTTTGGTATTAAGAAACAACATTACAGTGCAAAAAGAGAAGAAAAGCTACAATAAAGCTTAAGTTAATAGGCTATCTTGGGTGGGGAATGGGGTGTATTAACAGGTTATGCAGGTGTGCTGTAGGTTTGTTTTGAGGGTTTTCATTTAAACAAAAAGGCTTGTAAAATACAACATAGGTTCCAATGGTGATAAGAAAAAAGGTACATTTAAAAAGAGAGGAATTTAAAGAATGGGTAATAGAAATTATCTGGGAGTTATTAGGGAGGATAGAAAGTACTCCAGAAGTTATAGCAATTGAGTAGGATAATATGAAAGTGGAGTTTAAAAAAATGGGGAAGAAATAAAAAAGAGATCTGATTAGTAAGTTATAAGAATTAGAGGGGCTGACACAGGTTAATGTGTTACGAAATAAGGGGAATCTCTCAGAACAAGAAGAGGAAGAATCAGTGTGTGCTAAAGAAAAAGAGTACCTGGATAATATGCATGAGTTTAGAAAGATTGCTGTTAGGCAGTTGCTTTTTGATAACTCCATAGCACATAAACCTTTGGCACAATGACTTGGGCAACTGAAAGCATAAAGGGTTGTTGCCAAAGCTAGGGGGCCTATAACAAAATGAACCAGGCATCCTGTAGAGGTATTAGAGATATTCTGGAAAATTTATGAAAATTTATATAAAGCAGAGAAGTGGGGAAATCGAGAAAAAAACATACATGGAAATATTTTTGGAAGACTTAAATATGCCAAGGCTAGAGGCAGATGAAGCTCAACAACTAAGAGTTAATATAGGAGGAGATGAGATAAAAATGTTGATGTGTAACCATTGTGCAGGAAAGTCTCCAGGAATACATGGTATTCTGGTGGAAGTTTCGAAAGTAAGAGGCAAGAAAGTGATGAAGATCTGGAAGGTTTTGTTTAACAGTATTTTAAAAGGAAGAGAGGCACCGACATCCTGGGGAAAAAAAACTAGTACTTGAAGATAGTAAAGATCAACCTGATCCAGCTTCATATAGATCCATTTCTATTTTAAACTCTGATTATAAGGTGTTTGTCTGTAATGATTAAAAAGTGGTAAAGGTGATGCCAAAATTGGTAGATATGGACCAATGCAGTTGTGTGGAGGGGAGGCAAACGTTTGACATTAGTAGAGCAATGATGATCCAGAGGGTTGCAGAATATAAGAAAATAATGCTGTTATCAGTGTGTCTTGATGCAGTTGAAAGCATTTGACAGACTAAGCTGTGATTGTATGAGTAGAGCAATGAAACCATTTGCATTTCCTGATAAAATAATAATGTTAATTAGGATATATGGGGGGATCAGAGGCAAAAATCGTAGTGGGAGGGTTCCTCTCTGATATGAACAGAGGAACCAGGCAGGGGTGTCTTCTTTCACCTTTATTATTTTCATTATATTTAAAACCATTGGCAAGGAAAGTAAAATACTCAGAAAATCAAGGATATAATCGGTATAGTGTTGGCTTTATTTGCAGATGATGATATTTTGTACCAGATAGAACCAGAAAAGGATATCTCAGTGTTGTGGAATATTCTGAGATGGTTCCATTTTTCTTAGGATATAAAATCAATGAAGATAAAACAAAGGTTTCGTCTATAAACTATGTGTCCACGCATGAATTGGTTCAGCAGTACTCATATTTATGGGGACATGTTAAAATTAAGTATTTAGGAGTATGGATTAAAAAGGATTCAGTTATGGCACCTAGGGATATGTGAGAAAAGATTAAACAAGGTAATACAAAAACTGAGAAACTGAAAGCTCTTGCCTGTAGATATGGATAGCAAGATGCAAGTAGTACAAATGTTTTTATTACCTATAGTTTTATACACAGGTCAGGCAAATGTTTCTCTATGCCAATATATCATATGATCAACCACAGTAAAATTTGTAGATAGTCGTTAAAGTGAATGGTTTTATTTGGGGGGGGGGGGGGCAAGAATCAAGTGCAATAAGCCGATCCTCCCAGTAGAACAAGGAGGTTTAGGACTACCTGATTTGAAGGCATATTTTAAAGCTACGAGGTTAAGGCACTTTAAGTACAAGCAGAAAGCTGCATTTCAAAGTGAAAAATGATGATGTAGCAGGGGTGGTAATTCAAGAATAAGGAAATAATTGATTTTGGACACAGATATTTATGGAAAGTAACAGTCATACAGAATATTCATAAAGTAGCAGAAAATATACTAAGAACTAAGCCAACAAAGGGACTGGAGAAAAGAGATTTTGTTGAAAGGGATGACTGCAATTAGGGGTACAGAGAATGTACAAGAGGGGCTGGAATTTACTGGAGGAAGATGGGAAAGGAACCAAGGTATTGGGAACAATTTATTAGAGGGAGAGGTAATAGAATGGTAGGAGACAAGAAGACATTTGGATTGCAGGCTAGTGATTGCCTTTCCTATCAGGAATTGATTATCGAGTATAGACAAAGAGAAATGGATAGGGGAATCCTGAATGAAAGACCTGCACTGGTCAGTTTTTAATTTAATCTAGAAGAAATGTTGCTGTCAAAGGGTTAATTAGTAGAGCATACAAAATATTGCATAATAACTATGACTCAATCAGAAAAGATTGTAAAAAGAGATTAGATACACAATTCACAAAGAAACAATGAGAGGGCATATGTATGGGTCCCAAATAAGCAAAAGAATCTTGAAGATTTAGAATTGTTTCCTGGAAGTGTTTGCATAGATACTTTTATACCCCAAGCAGACTCCAGAGTATTTTTTCTTCAAGTAGATTGCAGATGTTCCAAGCATGATGGAGAAAGAAGTAACTGGGAACATATGTTTTGGGAGTATAAGTTGGCAGACTTTACAAATTCCATACAGAGTATGCTGTCAGGGATACTGAGCGAGCAAATGAGTGTAACTAAGGAAGTGTAGATGTTCTTCATGTTTCACTGTTGCAATCATCATACTTGGAGTTATCTGCCTGCAGGTAGCCCTCAGTCGGCCCGAATACCAGAATCTTTGGATTTCTGTGTCTGATGCCGTCACCTCTTCCATGACGGTCTGTCAGGGGTATAAAACATGCAGCCGACGCCATTACATCAGCTTTTCTTGCCACGTGGGAGCCCGAAGCAGAAGCAGTTCGCAAGTGCCGGTCAGCTGCTACCTGAAATTTTCTTTTTTCGAGTTTCAGACCTGAAGATTTTCTAAAGCTAAGTACCCCATTGGGGATCCTTTTTTCTTGCTCTAACCGATGTCAGAAAAAGTTAACAATTGTCTTGCCTGTGGAAAGCAAATACCTCATAGAGATTTTCATTCTTACTGCGTCATCTGTTTAGGCTCAGACCACGACGTTCCTTGCTGTAGGTTTTGTACCTTGTTTAACACCCAAACTATTAGTCGTCGGGTTATATTTGTCACTAAATTCTTTTGTGCTCATTCTCTGTATTCCAAAATGGCTTTGATAGCCGACTACCGATCTTCCGACAAAACATAAGGATAAAGACAGAGACAGACCGCATAGGTCCAAAACTGCAGACGCTTCCACTAAGCTAGTCGCCAGTCCGCTGGTACTCAGTGAGGCCCTTTCGCAGCCCCTGATACCAGCTTCTACAGATTTGCAGGCCTCTGCTGAGACTGAGCTTTTTCGACTGTGGAACCTGCGGATGTCTCTACCTTGGATAGGTCCAGAGCCGCTGTGCAGACACTGCTTCTGATCATGTATTCTGACCTTCTGATGTTCGCATTAAACAGACAGCTTCATTTTTGACTAAAACTACTGAGTGTCTCAGGCCCAGAGTTCACACTGCGCCTAGAAAACAGACTACTAAAGCGCATGCTCAAGCCCCCTTGCCACAGAAACAAATGCTTGAATGGCTGAAGACCTTATAACTTTAATTAGGGGAAACCAGCCTTCCCCCTCTAAAAGACAAAGAATTGATTTTCCTTCTGATTCTACAGACCATGAGTCTGATGACTCTGATCCCTCTGATTACCAGGACGTACCCTTATCTACCTGTAAGGATTCAGATGCAGAGGAATTCCATACCCTCTGCCTCCCTTCCAGAGGGCTTTTCTTTTGGTGAAACCTTGCATACTTTGAGAGCATTTCTACTGGGAATGCCAGGACTACCCTCAGTCCAGAAAGACACAGAGAATTTTTAGACTTGCCTCAGCACAGGCCTCTAGCTATACTCCCTGTCCTGGACATTGTAGATGTCTTCATGGAATCCAGTTTTACTCCTGATAGTTTACCACCAGTTCCTAGACAGCCTGACAGGTACTACAGAGTACCTACCTGAGTCTCACAAATTTCTCTCTAAGAATCCCACTGCATATCCAGAGACTTTTTCCCAGGGAACTAAAGGTATTAAGCGCTACTACAGCCAAAAAGCTTACCCCTTCGGACGGGGAGTCTAGAGCTTTAGACAGATGGGGTAAGAAGGTATATACCTCTGCAACTCTTGCCATCAGGGCTTTGAATTGCCAGTTTCACGTGTTGAAGTACCAGCAGCATATGATAGAACTAATTAAACAAAAAATGTTGTTGCTTCCAGATTGTACAGAAAATAAAGATTTACAAGAGTTAATGCATTCTACAAACCAAGTTAGTAAAACATACTTTGCAGTGTGGCTTTGATGCCTTAGAAGCATCTTGCAAGGCTGCTGTTACTGGGTCTGTACTGAGAAGGCATGCTTGGCTGAAGGAGAAAATCTTGCCAGACCATATCAAAGTTAAATTACCAGATGCTCCATTAAAACAGGAAAGTTTGTTTGGTGCAAAAGCAGAAGTTGTTCTTAAAAAGATGGAGGAAAAAGCTAAATCTATGCATACTGTTAAAGATTTCTTACATGTGCAGCCATGTAGATTCAGTAGGCACTGGTCTTCTAAAAACTGGTCCTTTCCAGTCCCTCCAAGGCATTCTCAGCCCAAACCCAGGGGCAACAGGCCACCAAGACTACAGTCTCAGGGTATGCAGAGATCTAACCAATGGAGTGTTCCCTCCTCTAAAACAGGGAGTGGTAAGCCACCCCCTTATGGAAAAGTTCACAATGACTTGTCTATCTTGCTTCCCAGCAAGGCCCATGTACTTGTACCCGTAGGAGGAAGACTCGCCCTGTATGCAAAAAACTGGATGTCCATTACCCAGGAACTATGGGTCCTAAACATTGTATCCCAGGGATAAAGATTCCACTTCCACTCACTGCCAACCCCAAGCGGGTTGCCAGACCCTCCTCCAAACCAGTGGGCGGAAGCTCAAAAGCAAGTACTTTCTCTTCTCAATATCAGGGCTATTCAACCTGTGCCAGTAAAGCAAAGGGTACAGGGTTTCTACTCCAGACTGTTCCTGGTGCCCAGAAAAGAGGGCTCTTGGCACCCTGTCCTAGATCTGTCAATTCTCAACACCTTCTTGGTGGTTCCAAAATTCAAAGTGCTGACTCTGCAACAGCTTCTTCCTATGCTAGCCAAGGATGCCTGGCTAGTCACCCTAGACCTAAAAGAAGCTTATCTACACATCCCCATAAGGGAATCTTGCAGGAAATATCTACGTTTCAGGGCAGGGTCTATGCACTATCAGTTCTCTGCACTTACCTTTGGCTTATCTACTCCACCCAGGGTATTCACAAAATGCCTGGCTCCGGCCATTGCATACCACAGGCAGAGAAATATTCAAATGTACCTATACTTGGACGATTGCCTGATTCAGGCGGGCAGACAGGAATTGCTACTTCAGCACCTGGCATTTGTAAAGAGACTTCTAACTTCTCTGGGATACACCATCAACGAAAAGAAATCACAACTGGTGACCAGCCAAAAGATTGTATTCCGGGGAGCAAGCTTGAACACAGCTTCCCAGATGGCAATCCTAACACCAGAAAAGCAGGTTTATTTGACAAACTACTTCAAACTAATGGCCACCAAAACCCAGCTGTCTGCGGCCACCAAAACCCAGCTGTCTGCATGAAAAATACTGCAAGCCCTCGGGTTCATGGCCTCATGATTTCTACTAATTCCATATGCAAGACTGCATATGAGGAAACTTCAGTGGTACTTTTAAAGTCTCTGGTGTCAACATTTTCAGGACCTGGAAATACTGATTCCTATCATTCCTTGTTTAAGGGCAGATTTCCTTTGGTGGGCAGAGGTATGCAACCGCAACAAGGGACTTCCTTTCACGCAACCCGTCACTGCCCAAACCCTGATAACAGACGCATCAGACTATGTGTGGGGGGCTCACATGGCAGGCAAATGCATTCAAGGCAAATGGAGCCCAGGGCAAATTCCCCTGCATATCAATCAAAAAGAAATGTTAGCTGTACAGAATGCTGACAGCCTTCAAATACCTTATCCTTCTAGGACAACTGGTAAAGACAGACAACATCACAGTTTTGTGGTATATAAACAAGCAGGGGGGAACTCATTCCTACCCACTCTGCAGGTTAGCTATGGCCCTGTGGGACACAGCCTTGAGCAACCAAGTGCACATGCAAGCTCAATTCATGCCAGGCAAGCAAAATTCACTGCCAGATGACGTAAGCAGAAATCTACTGGATCCACATGAGTGGAAGCTGGAACCCAACTCATTCAAACTTCTAATCCACAGGTGGGAGACTCCAGAGGTGGACCTCTTTGCCTCCCCCAAAACCATCCATTGAGCAAATTTTACACCAGAAATTCCCACAGCCAAGCGTGGAAAGTAGATGCCCTATCTTTTACATGGGAAAACCTCTCAATTTATGCTTTTCCCCTCTGCCCCTCCTCTCAAAAGTACTACTCAAGATCAAACAGGGCAGGCCAAGGACAATCCTTATTGCCCCAGACTGGCCATGCCAGCACTGGTACCTACTCCTACGCAGTCTGACAGCAGTGCCACCCTGGCACCTACATCAGACCCCCTCCTTGCTGTCCCAGCAGGAGGGACAGAATTTGCATCCATAGCTGCAAACCCTGAACCTTGCAGCCTGGCTTATCCCCTGAATACACTACCAGCAACCCTCATCAAACAGGTGATGGACGTCATCCTTGAGGCCAGAATGCCTAGTACTAGGAAATCCTATTCAGAAAAGTGGAAAAGATATTGTTCTTGGAGCCAGTCTCAAGGAAAGGACACAGCTGTGCTCACCTTACCTCAAATCCTGGATTACTTAGCAGAGCTACTCCAGAAAGGCCTATCCTTCTCATGTATTAAAATTCATGCCTCTGCCATCTCAGCTCATTACATTACTGAGCCACCTCTATTTTCTCACCTTCTCATCAAACGGTTCCTAAGAGGAGCTAACAATTTAAGGCCCTCTAGGAGAGCTCCCACCCCTGCCTGGGACCTTAACTTTGTACTAGAGAAGCTCATGCTTCCCCCTTTTGAGCCTGCTGCTGCAGCAGAGTTAAAATTCCTCTTTTGGAAAACAGCCTTACTTCTAGCCATCACTTCAGCAAGAAGTGTCTGAGTTGCAGGCACTAATGGCTGTGGAACCCTTCATTATTTTCCATGCGGACAGGGTTTCCGTCAGGACTAACCCATCATTTATGCCCAAGGTGGTATCTAGTGTGGCTTTAAACCAATCCATCCGTTTACCAACCTTTTTCTCTAATCCTCAGAATAAAGGGGAAAGGATTCTGCACTCTTTGGACGTGCACAGACAGCTCAGGTTCTACCTTAACAGAACTAAACCTTTCAGAAAATCTGACCAGGTGCTAGTCAGCTTTGCTACAAGGGCAGAGGGCAAAGCCATTTCAAAGCAAACCATTTCCAAATGGATAGCACACTGCATCCATTTCTGCTACAAACACCATGGAAAACCTACCCCACAGGGGATCAGAACTCATTCCACTAGGGCTACCTCAACCTCTACAGCATTTCTCAGGGGAGACCCTACCAGGGATATCCTGGAAGCTGCAACCTGGAGTTCTGTACACACCTTTACCAAGCGTTACCACTTACCTATTTTTTTCTAAATCCAGAGCTGGATTTGCCACAGCAGTCTTACAAAGCCTGATACCTGGCCCCAAAACTTCTTGACTGCCTCCATCCTTCCTCAGCTTTGGGAATCAACCCAAGTGTGATGACTGCAAGAGTGAAACACAAAGATCATACTACAGTTGTGTACACTTACCATAAATGTAGATGTTCGAGTGTATTCACTGTTGAAGTCCTGGTCACCCTCCCTCCAGCCCCCTGACTTTTCTATTCTTTCTACCTGTCCTCTTTTTGGCCATATCTTATGGCAATGGTATTTACTTTTAACTGGAGGTGTTCCACACCATGTAATTGCTTCCTATTTTGGGGGCTCCTGGCATCTGGGGCAAGAAAAACTGATGTAATAGTGTCTGCTGCATGTTTTATACCCGTGACGTCATGGAAGAGGCTACAGCATCCAACGCAGAAATTCCAAGACTCTGGTATTCGGGCAGACTGAGGGCTATCTGCAGACAGATAACTCCAAGTGTGATGACTGCAACAGTGAATACACTCTAACATCTACATTTATGGTAAGTGTACACAACTGTACTTTTTTTTTTTTAAGCTGGGAAACAGGATTTTAATTGCCTAGATGTTTTTAAAGCCTTAAGTTTAATTCTAGTGGCTGCCGAAAATCAATTTTTAGAAAATGGGAATCAAAATCCAAGCCAGCTATGTTTGAAGTAGTGAATATTGCAATAGATATAAAAGAACAAGAAGTAGGATCTTTTAAAAAGGATAAGAGTAAATTATATGCTAATCTACCTGTTGGTTCATGTGCATGCTATAGCACGACTCCTTTGTGTCCCAAAGGTACTAATCACTGAAATCTACAGGAGGCATCACTGTCCTAACCCGGAGACCAACCTTTATCAGAAATCTTTTTGGTTGTACATGGCCTTCAGATCACGGTTGTCTTGTAGGTCACTTTCAGTAAGCTTATTTACAGTTAGATTTTGAATGAAATGATAAAACTTTCCTACAGTCTCATCTTCCTGTTGCAGTTTTACCAAGTTAAAATCGGGCTTGTCACACTATACAAGTGCAAAACATACTCCTGTTCCTGCCTTTTTTGTTGACAGGTAACTACATCTACCCCTGCTTGTGTTGGGAGTAAAGTCCCATGTTTTATCTTTTAAGGCACATTCTGTAGCCAGAGTATCAGCTAGATCATTTCCAGCTTTATTTGTTCCCTGTGCTTTTGAGTGACCTTTGATCTTTTTCCAGTACACTGTTAAGCCATGATCTTGTAATAACTGATCTGTAGCTAAAATTAATTCAGTTTGCATAACTCTTTCTCCCTTAGAGATGAATGTTGTTCACTTTCCAGCCTGATAAATTTGTAAAGAAGTTGCCTAGCATAATCAGAGTTAGCACAGCTTACAAAATACTACAAGATGAACTGGACTGCTGTCTGTACAGCTACATACACAGCTGCTAACTCAACTTGTTGATTAGTTTGATATGTAAGCTGATACTTGATAGGAGAGCATGTATTTTTTTTTCATGCAATCCTACTCCCAAGCCACCGTTTCCCATTGACTAAAAGAGCAGCCATCCACGTGTGCTTTAGAAAGGTGTTTGCACCCATTTTCGTCATACTGGTAGTGCCGGTTTTGCTTCCTCGCAAGGTCTAATGCTGAATCCTGCTGAGGTGGTTGCATTTCTACAAATTTTGAGGAGTCCTGCATGTGCCGATCTGCCAGTTCTTGGAAATTTTTTTTTTAGTTTTTGGCATATTTTATTTCCAAAAGTTGGTCGTGTAGGGCCAATTTTCAGTCTACAGTTCAACTGCTAGACACATTGCCATCCCTTAGTTTCTGGCTTCCGAAGAGGGCAGTGGGCTGATGTATCTGTGCTACAACCTTTTTACCACATACATAGTTTTTGAATCACTGTACTATCCATACAGTAAAAAAGAAAGCCTTTTTTCCCAGTCAGAGAACATTTTTTCTACCTCATTTAGGGTCTTATTTATTTATTTTATTTATTTATTTGCAGTTGGTTTACCAGGATAGTCCATTGGGTCAAGATGAACCCGTTTTCAATGGAGTCCTGGGGAGAAAAGCTCCAGACATTTTAGGTTACAATAGGTTCTTAGACATGTTTAGACAATGTAAAAAAAAATGAGTAGACAATACAGATAATAAACAAACAATTACAATTAATACAACAAGAGTTAAAACTTATATGAGAGGCAGATTAAACAGGATTTTACAATTAAAAATAAGAAGGCATTACATATTGAGTCCTACACTTATGAGGTATAGTGTAGTATAGCTTTATAGTCTTGTTAGCATAAGCTATAAATCGGTGATGAAGATCATGCCTCTGATATAGGACAGCACTGATACTGTTAGAATACCCTCTTTTTAGATAGAAGTCCTTATCTATCTGTGGGTGTGGCAGACAGGGTCTGACTCAAGCTATTCTTTAAAGCTTGCATGGCTTTTCCTGCTCTTTTCCCCCATATCCAGTTCTGTTTTTTTTTTTTTGTTTTTTTAGTAGCTTGGTGAGGGGGCATGCCACTTCTGCATAGTCATGAATAAATTGCCAAGGGTAATTGCAGATAACCTAGGAAGCTTCTTAGCTCCTTTAGTTTTTTTGGATGGCTGATTTGTTGGATAGCCTGTGTTTTGAGGGTGTGGCCCATTTGGTCCAGTTTCATATCCTAAATAGTTGACCTTTGTTCTGAACCACTGCCCTTTTGTGAGGGGCAGTTTGGCACTAGCACTCAGCTGGTTCAGTACAAAAGTAACTTCCAGATGTTCCTCAAAAGTGCTGCTTTTGATTAGATTCCCTTTCCTTTCTGCATCAGGCATGGCCTTGTGCAGGAAGATTTTAAAATCTGCTGGGAAGTTTGGGTACCCAAAAGGACACCTATTCCAGATGCACTGTTTCCTGCCGAATGTGAAGGCCAGTTTGTACTGGTCTTGTAGGTGGACCTTCAAGATCAAGAATCCATTTGAGATGTCTTATTATTGTGAAGTATTTTGCACCCTCAACCCTAGGCAAGCTTTGATCTAGATATGTCATGGACCAACAAGATAAGGGCACTTGTTCATTCAGCTTTCAGTAGTGAGTCTGCAGTTACCTCTGGGTTTGATAAGAGGCCATATAGCAGAGTTGTACATGGAGTTAATTGCCTTATAATCCATCTCTTCACAGGGTGCCCAGATTCTCCTGGATCTGCTCGTGGGGTGCCAGTGGGGATCCTGTACTGACATACATATACTGGGCCCTTACTAGGATCAGTGGGTACCTAGGTAACATAAAAAAGAAGTTGTACTGACTATAACGTTCCATGTTTGTTGTCCAGTATCTCGCCTACAGTCTTGCTGGTTGGGTTCAGAGCCGAAACTCTGCTCCGACTCTGCCATATACTAAAGCTCAAGAGCTTATACTGGCTTGAGGCCGAGTCCTATCCCATGGTGCTTAGCGGCTGTTCCCCAGATCTCGTTTGAGGGAGAAAGGTTCCTATGATATATTCAATATCCAGAAGGATAATATCTGAAACATATTGTCATAAAAATTAACAAGAAAAGGCAAGAAGGGAATTGGATCTTATCTGCCAATTTCTGAGAAATTTCCTCTGGATCCTCCAGGAGGGGGATGGCTGAGAGGGACGCAAGACTTAAGGTGAGATACTGGACAACAAACATGGAACGTGATGGTGAGTACATAACTTTTTTATGTTATGTTGTCCCATCTCGTCTTCATTCTTGCGGTTGGGACAGTGTCCCCAGCAACTTTTTCTTTTGTGGCTCAAGGGAATAAACTCTTCTGGACAGTGGAACCAAAGGATGCCCTGTTTGGGGAGGCCACATGTACTTTGTAATGAGTAATACAGGTTTGAGGGTTAACCCATGTAGCAGCAGCACAAACTGAATCCAATGGAAGTCTGGATTGAAAGGCAGTGGAGGTAGATACCGCTCTAGTTGATTTTCCCTGGTGTTTTTTTATTGTGGGAATCATAGACATATGTGATAGTCTCAGTAAGCCATTTGGACAAGGTAACTTCTGAGATTGCCAGACCTTTTTTATTTTCTGAATAGGAAACAAACAATTGGTCTGACTTTCTGAATTCTTTGGTCCTATGCAAGTAAAAACGCAACTGTCTATGCACATCCAGTTGGTGGAGTTTATACTTTGCCTTGTTGCCATAGTTAGGAAAAAAAACACTGGTAATTCTATATTTTGTTTTAAATTCACTTGAGAACAAATTTTTGGTAAGAAGGAAGGATTTGTTCTGAGGGGAAACTCTATCTTTGTGGAAGATCCAAATAAGGTGGATGGATAGACAAGACTTGCAACTCTGATACTGTCCCTGCTGAAGTAATTGCTGTCAGGAAGTGTGTTTTCAAAGATAAAAATTTAAGTGAACAAGATGATGCTGGTTCGAAAGGAGGCAGGATCAACAATGATACTAGATTGAGGTCCCAAGAAGGAGGAGGTTCTCTGAATGGAGGTATTAACAGAAAAGAACCCTTGAGGAAAGCTTTGCATAGTCTATGGGACATTAGACTAGATCCCGATTCTCCCACATGATTAGAAATAGCAGCTAATTGAACTCGAATAGTGGCTGCTGCTCCTCCTTGAGTAAAAGTTTCTATCAAAAATTCCAGAATTGCAGGTATAGATGCTGTAAAGGGATCTATGTTTTTTGTTAGCCCAACAAGGGAACCTCTTCCATTTTCTTACATACTTTCCTAGTTGTCTGCTTGTGTGAGGAGACTAGAATGTGACGAACTGCAGGGGACAATTCCGGAAGCCTGGCTAAGATCGGAAGTGGAGCAGCCAAGCTGTCAGCTTGAGGGTGTGGAGGGCAGCATGGAGAGTGGATGATGTGTCAGAAGATCCAGCACTGGGTCCAGGATCCATGGGTCCTGCTGAAGGTAGGGCCAAAGAAAGGGGACCCAGATCTGATGGTCAGTATGGCGGAATGAGAATTAACCTGCGACTCAACAACTTTGCTTTCTGGATAACCTTTGGAATCAAGAGAAAAGGGGGAAAGGCATAAAGAAGTCCCAGGGGCCAATCGTGAACCAGTACATCCCTCTGTGACTCTCTCGGAGAGGAGATCAGGGCAAAGTAGTTGCTGCATTTGGTATTGAAGGGAGTGGCAAAAAGGTCGCAGCAATGCTGGCCCCATTTGCGAAAAATTTGATTCGCAACTTCCTGATTGAGGGACCATTCGTGAGGCATGAGAATTGGTCTGCTTAGCCTGTCTGCTACAACGCTGGATTTCCCTGGGATATGCGTTGCTGTCAGAAAGCGTTGAGAAGATATCGCCCATTGCCAGACTCTCTGGGCCTCTCGACATAGGGGGTAGGATCTGGTTCCCCCCTGTTTTGTTGATGTACCATTGCCACCGACATATTGTCTGTCTAAATTGCAATAGTCCCCGTGGAAAGAGTTCTGAAATGCTTGCAACACCAGAAGCACTGCCCTCATCTCTAGGACATTGATATGCAAATGGTGTTCGTGATCTTTCCAAACCCCTTGGATTGTCTGTCCCAGATAATGCCCCCCCCCATATCTGGGTCACATCCATGGTTACTGTAGCGACAGGTTGGTGAAGTGCAAACTTCCATTGTTACCTGAGTGGACTGAACCCACCAAAGTAGGTCCTTCTTGCAGGAGTGTGTTATGAGGAGTTCATGAGACATGGCTAACTCATGCATAGACCATTGGGCAAAGAGTAGCCACTGCAATATTTGCATGTGAAGTCATGCCATGGGAAGTAGTGTTATCATCGCTGCTATAGAGCCTAGGACTTTGAGGACAAATCTTGCCTGTACTCTTCTTGTTGAGTAAGATAAGCACTTGACTGTGTAATGTCTGGATCCTTTCTTGAGGTAACTTTGCCAACATGTCGTTTGTATTTAAATCTGCACCAATGAATGTAATACTTTGTGATGGCAACAAGGCAGATTTTTCTGCATTTATAGTAATGCCTAGTTTTGAAAGAGATGGATGGTTTAGTCTCTTTCTTTGATTAGTAGCTGCTTAGTGGTGGCAGTTAGGAGCCAGTCATCTAAGTATGGAAACATCTGGAATCCCTGATGTCTCAGATGAGCCGTGACTACTGTCATCCATTTGGTAAACACCCTGGGGGCTGTGGTGAGTCCAAAGGGCAGAGCTCTGAACTGGTAATGACTGGCTCCCAGCTGGAAGCGTAGAAATCTTCTTGCACGCCTGTCCATCCTTATGTGGTAGTATGCGTCCTGAAGATCTAACGAGCACATCCAATTGTCTTTTCTCAGAAACAGGAGTATAGACTGCAGTGTTACCATCCAAAACTTTGACTTTTTCCCAACTTGTTTAGTCTGCTGAGATCCAGTATGTCTCCAGTCCCCTGTCTTTTTTGGAACTAAAAAGAACCTTGAGTAAATTCCGGATCCGAGTTGGTCTGTGGGGACTTTTTGGATGACTCTCTTTTTCTAGCAACATTTGGATTTCAAGTGTTGCTTGATCCCTTTGACCGGGTGGAATGTCTGGGATAAACTTTGGTAGATGAGGTGGACAGTGAAAGGGAATGTGGTATCCCCTGGATATAATGGACTGTACCCATTTGTCTTGAGGCAAATTTAGCTAGGCTTCTGGGTACAATGATAGTTCCCCCTCCTGCCTCCAGAGGTGGACCGGCGGGCCTCCTTTCAGGAGCGCTGGAAGGGCCTACCAGAAAACGTATCTCTGTCACCCTGGTTATGCAGACCCCCTCTGCCATGTGGACGGGGTCTTCCGTTATTTCCCCCTCTACCCCGGGGGGGATCACCACGAGTGTCAGATAAGGCTCCTTTGGATTTACAGAACCACATTTTTCTGCGCTTTTGACCTTTAGGATAAGGTCTGGCAGGGGCGGAAAAACAGACTCCAATGGCAGACAGAGTCTTACCATCTTGTTGGCTCCTTGTGAGAGTTTTTTTCACTTTCGGCCTGAACAATGACGAGCCATCAAGGGGCGTGTCAATAAAGGAAGATCAGAAGGGTTCGGCAAACTCGCAAAGGCGCATCCAGGAATGTGTATGAAGAGCTATTCCTGTGCCTGCTGCCCTGCTCGCTCCATCAGCTGCATAAGATATGAGGTGCATGGAGGAGTTAGAGATGGGGAGGTTAAGGCTGCAAGCTGGGAAGTAACCTTATCAGATAAGTCCTGGTCTGTAGCAACTTGCAGGGTATCTCGTAGTTCTTTTAGCAGAGCCCTCTGAAGTCACGTGAAATGCGACAAATAATTCAGCGACCGCAAGGTAAAGGCCGCAGAGGAGAACATATGCTTCCCTTATCTGTCCATCATACGAGAATCCTTGTTTGGTGGATGGACAGATGCAGAAGTTTCAGCTAACTCTTCCTTTGTGGCCGCTGCCACCACCACCATTGCATCTACAGAAACCCCTTTTGTTAAATACTGCCTATCTTCCGGAGCTGTAATGAATTTATTAGGTCTTCTCGAAATGGGGTCCACTGAGTCAGGGGAGTCCCACACCTTTCGACTCACCAAACCCAGGAGTCTGTTGAAAGGTGGAGACACTCAAGAAGTGGAGGGGCGAGAGCCAAATGCCTCCAGGTATACCGACTCATCTTCAGAAGCGGAAAGGGACATCCAGCCCACACCTCTGCTTAAGGATTTTCAGGATGTCTGAAAAGGAGACATTCTCAGAGGGTGACCATGAGGACCCTTCTGAATCCTCCCAAGTCAGTATCAGAAGTGACAGACTCAGGGGAGTCTATGTGCTTCCTCTTGCACTGTCTCTTCTGAGGGACCTCCTTGGGGGGGATGCTCCAGGGAGGTATCAGAAGAGGAGGATCCACCCATTGTGGCTTCCTGGGGCACTGGTTTTCTCTTCTGTGGTTGATGGAGTGGTAATGAAGAGGTGGACACCAGTCCCTTAGGGGGAAGAGAGGCTGTAGCTGAACATGGAGCCAGACTCAGTGGAGAGCGCACTCCGCATTACCTCGAAGGTGTCGCATTCCTGGGCCAAAAGAGACTCCGGCCCCAAGAGGCCGGGAGATCTCCGTGGCACTGAGGGTAGCTCCGAGGCAGATGTGGGAGCTGAACTCACCTGAGCCAAGGTGCCGAGTGGGAGAGCCGGTTCCGACAAGGGTCTGACT
Organism: Protopterus annectens; assembly: GCF_019279795.1. Lineage (NCBI taxonomy): Eukaryota > Metazoa > Chordata > Ceratodontiformes > Protopteridae > Protopterus > Protopterus annectens. The sequence goes on along the minus strand of NC_056743.1, from coordinate 1,234,018,036 downwards.
CGACTCTCCCCCCGGAGCTGACCAGGGAGTGTTGGCCCCCAGGTTCCTCGATGGATGGAAAGCATCAAGGAAACCGGAGCAGATGTCGCAGTCGAGATATCATTAGTGATTACTGGCTCCGGCGCTTCCAGCATGACTTCCATACTCTCTGGCTGCAAACTCGTTCGAGTCGGAGGAGGAATAGGTGTAGCTGGCGGTACCGTTGGCTCCATGATCTGATGGGCTGGGCTCGCGAGAATTTCTGCTAGGGCCCGGGTCCGAAGCAACCTCTTAACCATCCTCTCCATGTCATCATCCAATAGCCCGGAGGATCTAGAGGAATGACTCGAAGATTTGTGGCTACCTGCCACCTTCTGTAGTAAAGGAGATAGCGGCACTGACCAAACAGGCTCCAAGGACGGTGCCTGACTCCTTTTCCAACTCCTCAACAGTTCCGATGAAACAGATGGAACCAAGGGAGAACCATGTTTTTCTGGCCCGACAACTTTGGGAGCTGAGAAAATAACAAGTTTGGTGCTGCTTGTCTGCTCAGACACTGGAGCCAATGAAGCAGCCTTTAGTCATATCTGATTTTGTAGTCTGATTTCCTTCATCCACTTTCAATAAGCCCTTAAGATGAGCTTATTCCTCCTCTCCTGCAAGACCTTGGTGCTAAAACTATGGCAGATAGAGCGGGAATCTTGGAGATGGAGTGGTCCCAGACAAGTACACACAACTAATGTGTCCGTTAGTAATGGACATTTTTTGAGTGCAGGGATAGCACTTTTTAAATCCTGACTTGTGTTCCTTAGCTGGTTCCTTAGACATGACTAGCTATAAGCAAAAAAACACTCTGTATGCATAACAAAAACATATATCCGTAACAGAATAATGGAAGGAAAAAGATAGTAAAACAGGAAGGTATCTATATATTTTTTTTTTTTTTTGAGAGAAGAGGAGGAAAGGGAGGAGGAGAAGTCTCCAAGTTAAACGACTATCTCTTCCATTGGAGGAGATGCATCTAACTTAAACGGTGACTCCTAAGAGGGGAAGAGAAGGGACAAGAATCCTATAAGTAAAACGGATTCTTAAGGAAACAAGTCCCAAAGAAAAAACAGCCGCAAAAGTAAGGTTTCAGAGCGAAAAAATAGCACAAGGCTATTACGATAAAACTAGTAAGTTATAATAGGTAATAATTAGAAGATAACTGTTATATAACAAGCCTGAGCCAGTGAAGACCGTCCCGAAGCTTCAAGCAGCAAATGACATCTGGGGAACAGCTGCTAAGCACCATGGGATAGGACTCAGCCTCGAGCCAGTAGAAGCTCTCTAGCTTTAGTATACGGCTGAGTCAGAGCCGAGTTTCGGCACTGAACCCAACCAGCAAGAATGAACGTGTGATGGGACAACATAACATGGTCAGTTACTTCACAATCTTAAGCATCTTTTGTGAACACATCTGCAAACTGATTGAACATTTCATACACTACTTCTGTCTCTCTCTCTCTCTCTTACAAGTGCATGCCTGAATATCCTGTTTTCCTTGACACTGGAAGTCTGGGAAAGGCAAGTTATTACAAAGCTCTACTTTTGACTTCTAGCAGGTCAGACATATTTTCAAGGTCAACTGTGCCCACTTCCCTAAGCTGTTCTGTTTCTCTTACTGCCGAAGACAACGTAAGGTAATCACCATTAACTTCACATGAGCATAGTTCCTTTTTATCAGTGGGGCAAATTTCCTGCAGTAAGATTAAACCATTTGGTGGTGACCTTACTACCCTCATTTCACTGTTCTGCATACTGCTTTCTGTAAATTCACCAATGACAGGAACAGCTAACTCCAAATCATAGAAAGACACCCCTATTACTGTACCTAGCTCAAAGCGAGCTTCTACAGCAATAGGATTTGCTGTTGGGTTGTGTGCCAATATATCCATTACTCTGCAGCTGGTATTTAAGTAGGGGATATTGTGTAATTATAACTCCATGTCTTTCAAATGTCTGCTAAGAACAAACAATGCAGTTTGGTTGGGCATTTATTGACTTTTCATAATCTTCGCTCTTAAGGAGAATTCTTTGACATTGGCTGGAATTACTATAGCCATTTTAGCCACAGGTTGTCATACCTGGGGGTATGATCTGTCCTGACATCAGAGCCTGTGCAGTCATACTGAGGGATATTGGATCCCTCAGTGTATGTGACCACAGTATATCACTGACCAGATCCATGCACACTCCCAGATGCACCAGGACATATAACCCTATATAATATACATGGGGATGAGTTTAGGCCTCTTATTACCTGTACATTATGCTGAAATGTGTATTGCCCTATCTGGAGGTTCAAAGCACAAATTCCTACACTCTTCAAATGTACATTATTTGGAATGTGTCCTAGCAATTCTATTTAATAAATTTCAGATTAGGCCTCTGCCTCTTTAGCATTCTATAATATAAATCATTCATAAGACATTTTTTATAATTTAAACATAACACACTTTTAAGCGTTAAGTTTTCAGCCTTAACTGACACACACATTTGGTTTCGATTTCCTTTTGGCCACATTTTGCAAAGAAATGACTTGTGACCTAGTGAATTTTCCTTTTCATTTTCCACATGGGAGGCGGAGTGCTTAACATGTGGTACTGCTGTGTCAGTGTTTGACTTTCTGAGATAGCAAGGTTTCTTCTTGTAGTAAAAAATGTCAAACCACTGGCATATATCTCAGATTTTACTACATCCTGACACACACACAACCCTCTCTCTCCATTGATATATCCTCAGAGTTTCCAAGCACAGGCAGATCTGCAACATCTGACCTCACAAAAATCATTTTAATCATTGCCTCATCTTTTTTCTAAATAGCATGATTCTGCGTGTTTGTAAACATTTAAATTCTTCCCAAAAGGAATGGGCTTATTTATGTGTGACCACAAGACTTCACAAAAATAGTCATTTATAGGCCTAAATCTTTTTAACAGATCACTACCAATGAGAATATAATCTTCTGAATTACTGGTGACATATACTGGGTGACTGCCTTCCATTTTTCCAAACATTAGCTTCAGCCACACTTTACCTAAGGTAGTTTGATCCCTCCTCACCTCATGTAGCATATAACTTGCAAGCCGCCAGGCAGGAGTTTGTCTCTCTGAATCTTTTAATACTTTGTCAATATGCTTCTATAATAAGCTGAACATCAGAGTTACTTCAGCTCCTGAATCTGTTATGGCCTCATGCTTGAAGTTGTTTCTGCATTTACTTCAAAGTAGAATTTATCTGCACTTCCCTTAGGAATTAAGTTGCCCAAGTAGAATCTGTTGCTCTATCTCTTATAACAAGACATCAACACTACTGACAAAGCTGTAGGAATTTCCAGTGAGAGGCCAACTTTGGAGACAGTGTCTTGTCTTATCTTTACCATGCATACTTCATTCAAATCAATAACCATACCAGAATCATTTGTCTTAGCAGGTTGGGAGGAGGCAAAAGAAAATAGTTAGTTATTAGGATTACCATTGTCAGTAGGAGAAGGATTATTGGGTACTCCAGTCCCAGGGGGAGGGAAACCCGAAGGCAGTGAGGATTTTTGCTTCAGAAATTTTGGAACAGGGACTTTAGTTGTTATACCTATTCCGTTATCTGTTTGACCTGCTTATTTCTTCTCTGGTTCCTTCTCTGAAAGGTGAATTGGATCTTCTTCTGGACTGGTCCCTGTTACAGTTTTGGTACCCTCTGTAGTAGACTGTATCAAAACAGTGTTTCCATTCATATCGCCTCTCATTTCATCTACCTGGTCCCTGTCTTTTGTATGACTATCCCTGGCTAGAATATGACTGAGAAGGGGAGAGTAAGGTTGTAGAGGTCTGAGCTGAAGAGGTAACTCCAAAGGAGTTTGTGGAGCAGGATGCATTTATTTATTATTTCTTTTATGCTTGTTTACCAGGATAGTCTGACTGGGCGAGAGACCCATTTTCAGCAGAGGCCCGGGAAAAGCCCCGCACACTGCAGAGAATGATCACAGCTGAAATTAATACAAGCATATGTTAGGACAGGATGATATGAAAAACATTTAGCTATAATATTAGTTGCAATTGTCAAAAAATGAAAAGCTGTATAGGTGTAATAGTTAAAATTTTCAACAAGAAAAATCATAATATTTAGAGAAAACATAACCACAATTGAGAAAACATGTCATTTAGCAAACCGTAACCTGGGTTTTATATATGAATAGATAAGAGTGTGTTAGTGATTGTATATAAGTAGGAGATGAAAGGTTTACCTAGTCAGTTTGAGTATGTTAGGAATGCATTCTGGAGAGTAGGGTGGAAACGGAGGTTAACAGGAATTTAGGGAAGAGCAAAGCCAGTTCTTAGAGAGGTGGGATTGAAACAGTGATTTAAATTGTTGAGGGTTAGTTGTAGTTAGTATATGTTGTGGGGTCAGATTCCATGTGCTGGAGATAACGATTGGAATAGAGAGAATCACCATAGAAGTTGTTAGGTCTTGAGTTGTAGCAGAAGGTTATCAGAGGATCTACGTTGCCTTCTATTGGATTGAAGTTGAAGTAAATTTTGGAGCGATGGACACTTTTTGGATTGATGTACTGTTCTGTGGGCTGTTGTAAGTGAGTCTATATCACATGGTCGAAAGCTAATATCGAACGACCACAATTTAAAAAACACCGGAACTCGAAGTTATTGTGGGGTTGCACTACAGTGTAGAGAGGGGTATTTACCCTTTCCTCACTGTAGTGCAATCAGAGTTGGTATATATAGTTAGCGGGGGGGGGGTACAGCCCCCCACAATTGCAACTTCGAGTTCTGGTGTTTTTCAAGTTGTGGTCATTTGCTTTTATTAGCTTTCGACCATGTGATATAGACCCATTGTAAGGTGGGTGAGGGTAAGGAGGTTGGGTAGTTCCAGCCAATTTAGATGATGCAAGGCATTACAGTGGTGTGTTCTATATGGGGAGTTGCTAGCAAATCTAGCAATCTTGTTATAGCAATATTCTAGTCCTGCTAGATCTGTTTTCTTTAAGTTAGAGCGTCTTCTGTGTAGCGACATGCGTGAATGGGTGTTCCTTTGTTGAAGGTTGTGCATTAGGCCCAGCAAGCTAGCACGTACAAATCTACTGCCAATCATTAGCGGACCGGAGTTCCGCTGTGGCGACCCCTAACCGGGAAAAGCCGAAAGACACAAAAAAGTAAAGATGTCAGAGGCAATAGAGGAGGGGAGGTAGTAAATGGGTCCTAGCAATAGATTGTCTAGTGAAGTCAGTGAGATATGGTTTTGATCTGTAGAGTGAGCCTAGTTGTATTACACGACTTTATAGTAGTTGACAGATGTTTAGCAAATTTCTTGTTAATTGTGATGCCAGTTAACTTGACGCTGGTTCAATTTTTGTGTTGTTAGAAGAGTATATTAGGAAGGGAGAGAGGCGGTCAGTGAACTTACTTCAGAAGATAATTCATTTTGTCTTATTGGGATTCAGTATTAGTTGTGAGGTAGTAGGCCAAGATTCTACTGCTGATAATGAGAGCTGTGTTTTTTTCTTGGAGTTTAGTGAGTGAGGGGGGCTGTACATGAGTTTGGAGTCGTCAGCGTGTATTGTATGATTGTGGCCTGGTCACCTGCTGTGTGGAGCTTGTTAGTGAAGTTATTGAATAGGAGTGGACCTAAAATTGAGCCCTGTGGTACACCTAAGGTAACAGGCAGTGTAGGGGAGAATTAATTTTTCCATTTTACATCTTGATGTCAGTCTGAAACGAAGTTGTGAAACCATTGTAGGACAGAATGGCTTAGTTGTAGGGACTGGCGTTCATGTAAAAGTTTCTGGTGGTAGATGGTGTCAAAGGCTTTTGACATGTCTAGGAATACTGAGGAGACTAATTGTCCTTTATTTCTGAGTTGGTTAATGGTATCTGTAAAGCTTAGAAAAGTTGTAGTGGTGCTATGATTTGGTCAGAAGCCATGTTGTACGTTAGAAGATTATTGGAAAGTATGTGATTCATGAGTTGAGAGTGAATGCATTTTTCTAAAATTTTAGGCAGGGTTGACAGAATTGCGATTGGTCTGAAGTTAGAAAGGTCTGTACAGGTTCCCCCTTTATGTAGGGGTATTATGTAGAATGTTTTCCAGATTTTGGGAACTTGGCACTCAGTTATGGATCGGTTGATCAATATGGAGACTGGGTAGGCTATGTCAGCAGCTAATTTAAGGTATGCAGCAGGGAGTTTGTCGGCAGCAAGGGTGGTAGGTTTAAATTTGTGAAGCATTTTTTTATAGTACTAGTTTAATTGGGCTTTAAGGAAAGGTTGTTAGATTCTCCATTAGATTCAAATGGGATTGTTAGTGATATGTTTATTTTTGTTAAGTTTAGCATGGAGTTGAAGTAGGTGTTGAATTGAGTGGCTATATACTATCCTCTGAGTTTGTGTTGAAGTGGGTTGGGTTTGTAGAGTTGGCCAGGGTGTAAGAGTTGATTTATGGTTGCCCAGACTTTTTTGGGGTTGTTTTGGTACTTTTGCTGGGTAGCTATAAAGAAAGATTTTTTTGTCATTTGTTTTTTTTTTAGATTGGTTTCTAGGTTGCTGGTAAGAGTTTATTTTAGAGTGGTTGAATTTTTTTTTTTTTTTTTTTTTTTTACCGATATTGTGCCCAGACTGTCTCTAGTTCTGAGAAGGAGTTTTGTTTCTTTGGAGAGCCAGGAGTCGTAGTTTGTTTTTATTCCAGTCCTTCTAAGAGGAGCTTGACTGTTTAATATTTCCAGGAAAGTATCATTTAAGTATGATACTGCAGCTTCTTATGGGATTGTTTACAAGGGGTGCCAGTTACTGTGTTGTAAGATTGATATAAAAGTTTGAGGAGAGAAGTTTTTCTTTTTGTGAATTTGTCTGTGTATAGTACTACTGGGAAGTGTACGTTTTGTCTGAGGAGGTAGGTTTATAGGTGTTTAGTAGGCTACGACCACAAGGGACTTTTTAAGCCTAGCCATGCATCCCAAATCTCTGCCAAGTTCTGATACCCTTGATAAGTGTAAGCATTGGCCCGGGAGATGAACCATTTACAGGTTACCTGTTTCCATTAGAGATGTAGGTGCCAAACCAGGGAAGAATTTCCCATCCAATTGTCAAAGTTGTGCTTGAATTGGGTTAGGGAGGAACTCTGCTTCACATGGATGGGAGCCTGTTCCATTGATGGGGTAGTCTCCAGGATACATACCTCTCCCCAGCACATCCTATTTATATCACAGACAAGGTTTAAGTCTTTACAACAGGTAATTCCGGTGCTGTTTTTGTGGATATGCAGGAGGTCCATCAGAGTGGGTTCTGACAATGCCCTGTGTGCCAGGCATATATCTCCCCTCAAAAGCCTGTAGGAGACAGAATACAGGGATAGGGCCTTGAGGTGGTCTGCATAGGACATATTACTTGCACCCTGTATTCTTTTAGTGAGGAACATTTGTGGATGTTCCATTTGTTGAATATGCCTGGTTAGGTACATACCAAAGGGGTCATTGTACTCAATGATAGGTCTGATGAATGCCGAATACAGTAAAACAATGACTTGCTTGGACTTGCATGCCATACCTTTGTTTATAAGTTGTGCAACATAGAATTATTTCCTCACCACTGTAGACACGTGATGATCAAAGGCTAGATTACTATATATGTGTGTCCATATGTCTCTAACTACTGGGTCAACTCTAAGGGATGGATGACTTCCCAAAGGATACTGTTACACATTTCTTGGCATTTAGTTTTAGTCTATGGTTCTGACACCAATTGTTTCTGTGTCAGCCCCTCCTGGTGAACATTTTTGTCAATGTGAGATTCAATGACCGCTCCTAATTTGCAATCCTCTGCAAGTTTAGTCACTCAGAAACCACTGACATTGGCCTTGATATCTGAAAAGTAAATACCAAAAAGGAGCAGTCCAAGGACTGATCCCTGAGGGACTCCACTTGTGATTGGCCTCTTTGTATAGGTAGACTCCCCAAATCTTCCTGAGTCCTGTCTGTGAGCCAGTTGGCTATCCACCGGGTGACATATGGGTTTGTACCTAACCTCTTGAGTTTGTCAGTGCCCGAGTTAGGTATTGTATCAGACCGAGTTAGGTATTGTATCAGATGTGCCTTGGCCAGGTCAAGGTAGGCATTGTGAATGATTTTGCCCTCACCCATTGCTTTCTTGACCTTCTCAAAGAAGTCCACCAGGTTGAGTAGGCGTGATCTGCCCTTGATTGGGTCCAATGCATGGAGGTTTACTATATCTCTTTTGATCATCTCCATGAGAATTCTTTCCATGGCTTCACATATAAGACTAGTGAGACTTATGGGTCTGTAGTTTCCAGGGTCTGTAGATGGCCCACCTTTGTGCAGAGGGGGATGACTTTTGTCTTTCTCCATTCATGAGGTACAAAGCCTGATCAGAGGCTGCAGTTAAATAGTAATTCCAGAGGCCCTGATAGGTTATGTTTTATGCTATTTACAAGGCATCCTGGGATATTATCTAGGTCCATTGATGCAGTGTTCTTGGTCTTCGAGAGAGAATTAAGGACCTGTTCTCTAGTGATAGTAGGGGGAGTTGTATTTGATGGCATTTACTGAGGGAAGGTTGAGGAGTAAAGTTGGAGCTGAGGTTTGTGATGCATCTTCTGGCTCAGTATAAGTAGCTCCATTTACAATGAGCTCTGCACACAATTGTGTACTGCCTTTGAGGTTGCGGACATAGCTAAAGAATGCTTTGTGGTTGTCCTTGGCCTGTGAGGCCAAACGTACCGCAAATTTGGCTTTGGTAGACTTTGTTTGTCCTCTGAGTTTAATTTGATGCGAGTGCTTTTATCCTGCTGGATGGATAGATGGTCTCTTATGCTGTCTGATAAGCATCCTGATTAACCAATAAACCATCACTTATTAGTCAATGTCAAATCCAGTATTAACTGACTGTTGCTTTTTTGTCTACTCATGTTGGGGAATTTATTAGCTGAGAGAATCCATACATGTTTATGAAGTTTGTGGGATTGTCTGAGGTGCAAGCTATCCAGTCTAAGTTGAAGTCTCCCATGACAATGGTTTCTTGAGAGAAGGATATGGATGACCAATGGAGGACATCTTCAATAATGGTAGGGTCACTGCCAGGAAGGATGTAAATTGCTGCTATTATAAATTTGTTGGAATTTAATTTTAGTCTTGCGAATTATTTAGATGTTATGTGATCCTATCTCGCCTACATTCTGACTGATGGGTTCGGAGCCGATCCCTCGGCTCCGACTCGGCACGCTTATGCCAAAGAGCGAAGTCTCTTATTGGCTGAGCTTACTATATCCCAGGATGCACCACTACCAGTCCCCCAGATCTCGTTTGCCGCTAACCTGCGAAGACGTGGTCTCGAGCTGGCTGAGCTGAGTAGTTATTTAACTAACTTTTTCTGTCAGTTTTTTGCTGTTTTTGCCTCAAAAAGCTGTTTTAACGGCTATTCTTCTCATTGTTGTGTGATTGGTTGGATTTGTTGAAGACTTTTGTTGTGTGATTGGGTTGAGTTTGGTAGGCCCCCTTCATCTAGGGCCTTCCCGGTCAGTCAACCCTACTATAACTTACATATAGAGCAAAAGGCTTTAAATATTTTTGTAGCTCTGTTTGTTCTTACAGGGTTTTCAAAGTTCCCTGTCATTGGTGCTTTTAAACGATAACTGTTAGCCTATACTTAAGGGGTGTCATCAGTAAGTCAGTAAATTGTATTTTTCCTGTCAGATTACTGAAATTCTCTTTCCATAATGTCTCAGAATCCTAGGCCTTCGGGTTTTAAAAAATGTACGAAATGTAGTTTCAAAATGTCCATCACGGACGATCACTCGCTCTGTGTGTATTGTTTAGGTGCAAAACACTTACAGGAGTCATGCAGTGTATGTCACGCTTTTTCCTCAAGGGTCCTCCAGGAGAGGAAAAATAAATTGATTCTTAAGGGGTTAATTAAACCTTCTTTTGAAGAAGCCTTGGCATCCTCTCCTTCCCCGGCTAAAAAGAAAAGGGCGTCGGTTCCGACCAGTCCGTCGGATCCGACCGCTAAGAGACATAGGCAGGCCTCTCCTTCGGCTCCAAGGACTTCGGAGCCGAGGTCGGAACGGTCTGCCTCGATGCCACCAGTATCGACTCCTCTGGCTTTGGAGCCGATGGCTGGGGCATCGAGAGGCGGGTCACCTTCGGCTCCACTGGTCTCGAGCCGACAAGGGTCGCCCGCCAGACACTTCCTCCTCGGCGAAGTCCACCTCGGCACCGATGGAAACTGGTGTGTGTATTCCTTCGGCGCCGATACTCATCGAGTCACCTCGAGCCGGTCCCCTAGCCCTTTGGGGCCGTTGGAGAGGCCGTCTCGAACCCGTTCTGTTTCCTCTCGGTCTTCGAGGATGTCAGATTCTGATATAGACAGGGTGCTCCAAAGACTGTTCCAGTCCCCAGTCTTCCAAAAATTTGTTTCGGTTCCGACCCAGTTGGCTTCGGAGCCGATGACCCTGGCCCACCCCATTGCCATTCCTCCTCCGACTGCTTCGGCTCCATCGGAGCAGGTGCTGTTGGAGCCGGTGGAGATCTTAGGGTCGGCTCCGACCCTTACTCCAACCCGGGCCTTCGGGTCCGAGTTTAGTACGCGGACTTCTTCGGCTGGACCCGGGGGTGATGTTTCGGGACCTATGCTTTCGGTTCCGAGCCTCCCCCTCGGTGCTTCGGCTGCGGGACTTCCGTCGGCTATCACGGCTCCGGGGACCGGACACTCCCAGGATTCTGGGGGTCCGGCTTTCAGAGCCATGAGGAGTGCCTTGGCCAAGTCCTCTTCGCCATCTCTCCGGCTTTACCAGCACCTTCCTGGGCGTGGAGACTGGGTCTTTGGCAGTTCCCCTGTCCGTAGTCAGCGGAGCCCGGGCCTGAGGTTACCCCCATTGGGGTTCCCTCCTCCTGAGGGTTCTTCGAGTTGTCTTCGGAGGAACCCCCAAGGAAGAGATCGTGCAAGAGGAAGCACGTGGACTCCCAGGAGTCTATTACATCAGACACTGATCTTGATGATGCAGAGGGGTCCCGAAGTCGCCTCGGATGATGTCTCATTTGCAGACATCTTAGAGATCCTCAAACAACGACGCGGCGGGATATCCAAACCCCCTCTGCTGACGAGTCAGTGCTCCTCAAGGCCTTTGGGGCTCAGCCCTCCGCCTCCTGGGTGTCTCCGCCCTTCGACGAGCTTCTGGATTTAGTTTGTCGAAGGGCGTGGGAACATCCAGATACCGTGGAACCAGTCCCTTCTCGTCCAAATAAATTTTTGTCTGCTCGGCCCGAGAAGGAGTTCCTCACTAAAGGCGTGGCTGTAGATGCCATGGTGGTGGCATCTGCTACACAACAGGACGTGGCAGAGGCTTCAACGTCCGTCCATCCTCCTAATAAGGAGTCTAGGAGTATGGACAGGTACGGAAGCGCACCCTGACTTCAGCGGCCTTTACTTTAAGGTCTCTGAATTATTTGGCACATTTTACCAGGCTTCAGAGGGATCTGGTCAAGGAGTTGTCAGATTCCCTCTCGGGTAACCTACCTGAGCAGCTAGCCCAGTTGGTTAGCTCTCAGTTGGCTATCCTTACGTCAATTTCTAACTCGTCCATGAGGCTCATTTCCTATGCGGCCGAAGGGGCGGGTAGAGCGGCAGGCACAGGCGTGGCTCTACGTAGGCAAGCCTGGCTCCGCTTGTGTCAGTTTGCGGAGGCCTTCAAGTCTTCCTTCGCCGACGCTCCCTTTGATGGGTCCTCATTGTTTGGATCCAAGGTTAAAGACACCCTTACCCGCTGTGAGCAAGAGGGAAAAACTTTATCTGCCGTAGGTGCCCGTTATTCCACTCCCTTTCGGCCTTACCCCAAGGCTAAAGGAGGGGGGAAAATGTGGTTCCGCAAATCTCGCAAGTTTTTCTCCCAACAGCAGGAAGATTCCCCTTCCAGAGGCAGAGGACGGGAAATTTTTCAGGAGACGCCGTCCCAGAGGCGGCAGAGGGCCCCGCAATTCTGGAGACCGCGAGTCCTTTCGTGGCTCTTCAGCCTCCCACACGTCATGACGGATTGCCCGGCTGTGCTGCTCCGGACGGAGTCCTGTGTCGTTATGGCAAGCACCTAAAAGCCTCGGACTCAATCACTCAGGACAGATGGGTGCTTCGGATCATTGCCGGAGGTTACACCATCCCATTCACATACTCACCCCCACCGTCCAAAAATCCCGGACCCACCACCCAGTCAAAGGGAAATGGCAGCCGCAGAAACTTTAAAGCTGCTAGAAAAGGAGTCATCCAACCGGTCCCCACAGACCAGATCGGATCAGGAAATTACTCCAGGTTCTTTTAGTGCCAAAAGACAGGGGACCTGAGACCAATATTGGATCTCAGCAGACTGAACCAATCCGTCACGAAATCCAAATTCGAATGGTCACGTTACAATCCATTCTCCCATTGTTGGAGAAGGATGTTTGGATGTGCTCCATAGACCTCAAGGACGCCTATTATCACATACCGATACATCAGGCGTCCAGGAGGTATCTGCGCTTCAGCCTGGGAGTCAGTCATTACCAATTTTGCGCTCTGCCCTTTGGTCTCACCACAGCCCCCAGGGTGTTCACCAAGTGTTTGGCAGTAGTGACGGCTCACCTGAGAAGTCTTGGATTCCAAGTGTTTCCCTATCTGGACGACTGGCTCCTGACTGCCACCACCAGGCATCTACTAATGGACAACCTCAAAGCCACCATCTCCTGGGTATTACCCTGGGGATTACATTCAATTGGTCAAAGTCTGTCTTGCTGCCCTCTCAACGCATAAGGTTCATAGGAGCAGAGATAGACTCAAGATTAATGCGTCTTTCTTCCTGCCGAAAGGATCCAAACTTTACAGGGCCAAGTTCAAGCTCTGATCTCGAGATCCAAAGCCCCAGCCAGGATGGTTCTACAAGTTTTAGGCTCAATGTCTGCCGGTTCTTTTAGTTCCTCTGGCAAGATTGCACATGAGGATTCTTCAGTGGCTATTGTCAACTCAATGGTCCTTTCAGGATCTTCCCTCAATCATCACATCATGATTACGGAAACATGCAAACGGGACCTTCGCTGGTGGCTTCAGACATCCAATCTGAATCAAGGAAGCCCCTTTGTTATTCCCTCTCCACTGGTTACCCTGACGACAGATGCCTCCCAGATAGGGTGGGGGGGGCATTGTCTGGGCAGGCTAGTTCAGGGCTCCTGGCTTCCAGACGAAGCTCTTCTCCACATCAATGTGTTGGAGATGAGGGCTGTACTTCTTTCCCTACAGGCCTTACACAAGTTTCTTCCTCAGGGCATCATCGCCATCCACACAGACAACATGTCGGTGGTCTGGTATCTGAACAAACAAGGAGGGACCAGATCCTACCCCTTTGCAGAGAGGCCATGAGAGTGTGGGAATGGGCTGTAGCTACCAACCGCTTTTGGTAGCGACCCACATTCGGGAAGATCAAATATTTTGGCAGACAAATTGAGCAGGACAATTCTCTCTCCTCACGAGTGGTCTCTAAACCAAACAGTAGCAGCTCAGGTTTTCAGGAGATGGGAGACGCGTGCTGCGACCTATTTGCAACACCACTAAACACGAAGTGCAAAAGGTTCTTCTCCTTGACTCCACATCAAGGGGAAGCAGCTATGGATGCTCTAGCACAACCTTGGCCAACAGGGCTACTTTATGCCTTTCCTCCGATTCCACTTCTCTCCAAAGTCATTCAAAAGCTTCTCAATTGGGGTGCGCAATGATACTGATTGCCCCATACTGGCCTCATCAGGTATGGTTTCCTTACCTGAAGAAGCATGCGGTGGACGATCCGTGGACTTTAGACCTAATTCCGGACCTGCTAACTCATCAGTCGGGACATCAGCATCAGTCCCTCCGATCTTTGAAATTGACAGCTTGGCTCCTCCACTTCCGACTTTAGTCAGAAGTCACACACTAGACCCGGAAGTTGTTCACATTTTATCTTCTGCCCACAAACCCACCACTAACAAATTGTACCTCAGTAAGTGGAAGAGGTTTGCTATCTGGGCTCAACTCAAGGGCTTAGACCCTATCACTGCTCCTATCCCAGAGGTTTTGAAATTCTTAACATCCCTGTTTAATCAAGGATCTTCTGTCTCTACTATTAAAGTCCAACTAGCGGCTATCTCTAAATTCCATGAATCCACGGATCCTCCATTGATGAGCAGCAGACTATGCAAAACTTTCATTAAAGGTGCGGGCCTGTTAAGACCCCCAATTTTTCATCCTGCGCCTCCGTGGGATCTTGATTTGGTGCTTCGCATTAACATCTTCCCCTTCGAACCGGCTGCTACATGTGAGTTAAAATATCTGTCTTGGAAAACTGCCTTCTTAGTTGCAATTACTTCTGCAAGAAGAGTTTCAGAGCTTCAAGCCCTATCTATTAAGCCACCGTACTTGATTTTCCACAAGGATAGAGTATCACTTAGGCCTAATCCATCCTTTGTCCCAAAGGTCTGTTCTAGTTTCTGTCTCCAACAATCTCTAGAGCTACCAGTTTTCTTCCCAAAATTCTCCAATGAAGCGGAATACACTCTCCATAAATTGGATGTTCACAGGCAATTACGCTTCTATTTAGACAGGACTCAGCAACCGTAAGTCAGACCAGTTGTTTGTGTCCTTCTCAGATAATAAATTGGGTCAAACCATCACAAAGCTACTATCTCCAAATGGATCAGAGATTGCATAACTCAGGCTTATTCTTCTTGAATAAGCAACTTACAACATCTATCAAAGCTCATTCTACCAGAGCTATGGCTACTTCTATAGCTTTTCATTCCAAGCTCGCTATATCGGAAATTTGTGCTGCGGCTACTTGGTCCAATCCGCACACTTTCATTTCCCACTACAAATTGGATGTGGCATCTAAAGGACGAGCATCATTTGGTTCCACGGTACTCAGGAGTGTTTTCCAGTGAGCCACCCAGGATTCAGGTGCTAGGGACGCTGTCCCATCAGTCAGAATGTAGGCGAGATAGGATCACATAACATCTTTTAGTTATGTACTCACCATAACTTCAGATGTTTGGGATCCATCTCGCCTACATTCCTAATACCCACCCTCCTTCCCCCTGCCTTGGAGATCAGAAGAGATTGAACGGTTTTGAGTTCTACTGTTTTATCTTGTTTCATCTGACAATGTTATATAAGCAGGGCGTGCATGTGTGCATGTATGCGGACAAACTAGATCTGGGGGACTGGTAGTGGTGCATCCTGGGATATAGTAAGCTCAGCCAATAAGAGACTTCGCTCTTTGGCATAAGCGTGCCGAGTCGGAGCCGAGGGATCGGCTCCGAACCCATCAGTCAGAATGTAGGCGAGATGGATCCCAAACATCTGAAGTTATGGTGAGTACATAACTAAAAGTTTTGGTGGTTTTTGGGTCCATATATTCTAGCTTTAGTATGTTCCTGTAAATTATAGCTGTCTGTCCTCCACTTTTATTAAGTTTGTCAAGTCTATGGATGTTGTAGCCTTGGGGTAGAATCTCGTTATTAGTTGTAGGTTTTAGCCATGTTTATGTTAAGATAGCAATGCCTGGGGAGTAGAGAAAGAGGGAAGCATGAAATTTGTGAATTTTATTTAACAGGCTATCAAGGTTCATATTTAGGAGTAATAGGTCTGATTTTGTACTGGAAAGGTTAATGTTAGTATTAGTTATTTGGGGAAGTGGCATGTCAGAATTTTGTTGCTTGTTTGTGGGATCTGTGTTTGGGTGAACATCTCCACTAAGTTTTATTGTTGATTTTAGGCTTATTTGTACGTATTGGTATTTGAGTAATAGTTTGGAGTGTTTGTAGGATGACGCATGTTTTTAAGTATTCGTTTATGAATAATTCTATTTTTGTGGTGTTGAATAGGCTAGGTGCTATATCTAAGTGTATGATTGTTGTATGGTGTTGAGGGAATAGGAATGGTGGAGATGTGCAGATAGTAGAAAGGCGTTGTTGATAGGATGTAATGATTTTCTTCGTGTTTCACTGTTGCAGTCATTACATTTGGGTAATCCTGCTGGCAGGTTGCCCTCAGTCTGCCTAAATTCCAAAGTCTCGGGTCCTGCGTCGGCTGCTGTCGCCCCCTCCGTGACGTCAGGTCGTCAGGGGTATAAAAGATGCAGCTGATGCCATTTTCTTCAGTCTTTCTTGCCGTGCGGTGCCCGAAGCAGAAGCAGTTTGCAAGTGCCGGTCGGCCGACTCCCGAGATTTTCATGTTCGAGTTTCAGATTTGAAGTCTTCATTAAAAGCTAAGTACCCCATTGGGGAAACTTTTTTCTTGCTCCAGACCGATGTCAGAAAAAGTTAATAATTGTATTTCTTGTGGGAAGCAAATACCTCATAAGGACTTTCATTCTTACTGTATTCCTTGCCTAGGCCCTGACCACAACGTTTCAAGTTGTCGGTTTTGTGCTAGATTTATCCAACGCACTATTAAGCGTCGGTACAATTTTGCACAAAGTTATTTTGGGCGCAGATTTAATTATACAATGTCGTTGGATACCCATCCAACTACCGGAGTTCACAAAAAGCACAAAGAAAAAGAAAAAGACAGGCAACCGACGTCCAAAACCGATGATGAAGCTTCTCTTAAGCCAGTTGCTGGTTCGCCGGTTCTCAGTGAGGTGCTTTCGCAGCCCCTGACGCCCGCTACTTGAGTTGCAGGCTGCTACCGACTCCCACGTGGAGTCGATCAGGCTGCTGGAAACTCTGGGTATTGGAGCCTCGCAGACTGTTCCCTCAGATGGGTCCTGAGCCGCTGAGCAGGCATCGGCTTCTGAGGGTGTTTTCAGACCTAAACAATTATACATTAAACCGACTTCAGCTTCAAAGGCAAAGACTAAGGCACCTTTAAAGACAAAGAAAGATGTTCACCAGCCACATGGGCAGGCCTCCATGCCCAAAAAACAGATGCTCAAAATGGCCGAAGACTTAATTACCTTGATCAGGGGTTCCCATCCCCCTCCTGATAAGAGGCCTAGGCAAGAGACAGACTATGAATCTTCAGATCAGGTTTCCATTTCCTCTGATTCCTCTTCTGATCAGGAATATTCTCTTCCCCCGTATGAGGATTCTGATGCTGAAGAATCTATTCCTTCAGCTTCTCCTCCTGAGGATTATTCCTTTGGGGAAACCTTGCATACCATGAGGGAGGATTTCCACTGGGAGAGCCAAGATTTTTCAGAATCTAAGAAGAGACTCAGGGACTTCCTTCTACTACCTCAACACAGGCCTCTAGCTATTCCACCTGTGTTAGACATTGTAGATGATGTGTTTTCAGAGTCTAGTCTGACCCCTGACTCCTTACCTCCAGCTCCTGTTAAGCCTGACCAATACTACAAGGTTCCTGACTCTCATAAATTCCTTTTCAAAAACCCTGCTGCAGACCCAGAAACTATTTCTCAGGGTTCCAAAGGGGTTAAGGCTTCCACTGCAAAAAACCTTAACCCCTCTGACAGAGATTCTAGGGCACTGGATAGATGGGGAAAAAAGATTTACACATCTGCTACCTTGGCTATAAGGGCCTTAAACTGCCAGTTTCATATGCTCAAATATCAGCAGTATGTCATGACACTGCTTAAACAGAAAATGTTGGTAAATTCTGAATGTGCAGAAAACAAAGAAATGCTGGATTTATTGCATGCAGCTGAACAAGTTGGAAACCATACTTTGCAATGTGGTTTTGATTCTCTGGAGGCCTCCTGCAGGGCCACTGTTATGGGTCCTGTAATTAGGAGGCATGCTTGGTTAAAGGAGCAAAATCTGCCGGTTCATGCCAAAGCTAAATTATTAGATGCACCATTACAGCATGATACCTTGTTTGGTATTAAGGCAGAAGAAGTGTTAAAGAAAATGGAGGACAAAGCTAAATCTATGCAAACGGTGAAAGATTTTTTTACAAGTACAGCCACCTAGGTTTAGCAGACACTGGCCTACAAAAAATTGGTTCTTTCCAGTGTCAGACAGACCTCAAAGGGGTAGATCCAGACGCTCTAGAGGCAGATCCCAGCCGCAAGGTTCGTACAGGTCTAAGCAATGGGGTGCTTCTACCTCCAAAAGTGGAGAAGACAAATCACAACCATACAGGAAACAGTCCCAATGACTTCCCCCTGCCTGCACCAAGCACTTATCTACTGGCAGCACCCTTAGGGGGAAAAATAGCACTTTTTTCTCAAAATTGGCACATTATAACCCAGGAAAAATGGGTTCTAGACAGTGTCACAAGGCTACAAGTTTCACTTCCATACCCTGCCAAGGGCAAACGGTTGGCCAGACCCACCAAAAAAATCAATGGGCAGAGGCTGAAAAGCAAGTCTCATCCCTCATGGACATGGGGGCTATTCAACAAGTGCCACAGCAAGAGCAGGGACAAGGATTTTACTCAAGACTGTTCTTGGTACCCAGAAAGGACAAAGCATGGAAACCAATACTGGACCTATCTATTCTAAACAATTTCCTGGATATGCCAAAATTCAAGATGTTGACCTTGCAGCAGCTTCTGCCCAAGCTGGGCAGAAAGGCTTGGCTCGTCACTTTAGACCTAAAGGAGGCATACCTGCATGTCCCAATCAGACAATCATGCAGAAGATACCTCAGATTCAAGGCTGGTTCAAAGCATTACCAATTCTTTGCACTGCCCTTTGGCTTATCTACTGCGCCCAAGGTCTTCACAAAGTTCCTGGCACCAGTAATTGCTTTCTGCAGACAAAATTGAATACAAATATATCCTTACTTGGACAACTGCCTCATTCAAGCAGAGAACAAGGACATTCTACTGCAGCATCTGGCGTTTGTGAAAAGACTTTTAACATGCCTAGGGTACACAGTCAGCGAAAATAAATCAAAACTTGTACCCTCTCAAGAGATAATATTCCTGGGTGCAAGCTTAAATACAACTGCCAAGGTGGCTTATCTCACGCCAGACAAAGGCAACTGACTATTTATTTCAAGGAAATGGCAAGAAAGGCCCAGTTATCTGCAAGAAAAATTCTGCAGGCTTTGGGCTTTGTGGCATCCTGCATCCTACTAATTCCATATGCAAGACTGCATATGAGGAAACCTCAGTGGTACCTAAAAAGTGTCTGGACACAACATTGCCACAGCCTGGGAACAATGATTACTCTCATTCCCTGCCTGCAACAGGAGGTTCGCTCGTGGGCAAAGGCTTGTCACCAAAATAAGGGACAACCATTCCCACTACCCCCAGCCAGGCAGAACCTAACAACGGATGCATCAGATTATGCCCGGGGGACTCACATGGCAGGAAAAGGCATTCAGGGCACCTGGTCCACAAATCAAATGCATCTGCATATCAATCAAAAAGAGATGCTAGCTGTTCAAAATGCCCTGACAGCCTTCAAGGACCTAATTCATCCGGGACAACAACTGATAAAGACAGACAATACCATGGTCATGTGGTACATAAACAAGCAGGGGGGCACGCATTCTTACCCCCTTTTTCAGACTAGCCATGGCTTTATGGGACACAGCATTGACTTACCAAGTTCATCTGCAGGCACAATTCCTGCCAGGAAAGGACAATACACTGGCAGACGAACTAAGCAGAAACCTCATGGATCCCCACGAGTGGCACCTGGATCCACAAGTCTTCAGCATGATGATAAAGAAATGGGGACGCCCAGACATAGATCTATTTGCCTCCCCTCACAACTATCAACTAAAAAGATTCTGCACAAGGACTTATCACAGACAAGCATGGAAAGTGGACGCCTTATCTTGCACCTGGAAAACCTATCAGTATATGCCTTTCCTCCACTGCCTCTCCTCCCCAAGGTACTCCTGAAGGTGAGACAGGAGAAACCAAAAAATGATTCTGATTGCCCCAGACTGGCCCCGTCAGTACTGGTATCCGATCTTAAGGAACTTGTCTCAATGTCCAGCCTGGACTTTACCTCAAATACCTCATCTACTGTCCCAACAAAACAATCAGATTCTGCACAGCCAACTCAGGACTCTAAACCTGGCAGCATGGCGGATAATGTAGCCATGCAAAGCACTCCTATCAGTAAAGCTGTGATGGATGTCATTTTGGAAGCCAGAAGGCCTAGTACTAGAAAATCCTGTGCTGGAAAATGGAAGAGATTTTGTGCTTGGAACCAAGCTCAAGGAACTGACACAGCTGTACCAATTTTTCCTCAGATTTTGCAATACTTAACTGAGATGCTGGACAAAGGCCTAACTTTTTCATCAATTAAAATTCATGCCTCTGCCATTTCAGCTCATTACAATACAGAGCCACCACTCTTTTCTCATCCTTTATTAAGGCAGTACCTCAGAGGAGCCAAAAATGTAAGGCCTCCAAGGAGATCGCCAATGCCTGCATGGGACCTCAATTATGTCTTTGAAAAACTCACTCTACCTCCTTTTGAGCCAGCTGCTACTGCGGATCTAAAATTTTTATCTTGGAAAACAGCTCTGCTCCTAGCAATAACTTCTGCAAGACGAGTGTCAGAGCTACAGGCTCTCGTGATGTGGAACCTTTTATAATTTTTTATCCAGGCAGGATCTCTTTGAGGACAAACCCTACATTTATGCCTACGGTGGTGTCCAGTGTAGCCCTTAACCAAACTATTCAGTTGCCAACTTTTTATCCAAATCCACAGAACAAGGGGGAGAAAATTCTGCATTCTTTGGGCGTACACAGACAACTTGGATTCTATTTGGACAAAACTAAAGTTTTCAGAAAGACAGAACAATTACTAAGTCATATGCTGCAGGATCACAAGGAAAGGCTATCTCCATGCAGACCATTTCAAAGTGGATAGGTCACTGCATTTGTTTCTGCTACTCTCAGCATGGCAAGCCAGTGCCTAAGGGCATTAGGCCACATTCAACCAGAGCTGCAGCCACTTCTGCAGCCTTTCTTAGGGGAGTACCAACCAAAGACATTTTAGAGGCTGCTACTTGGAGTTCAGTGCACACCTTTACAAAGCATTACAATCTGCCACTTTACTCTAAATCCAGAGCAGGCTTTGCCACTGCAGTTCTGCAGGTCTTCATAGCCTCTCCTAATGTTGTTTAGCTCCAGCCTCCCAACCATAGCTTTGGGACTCTACCCAAATGTAATGACTGCAACAGTGAAACATGAAGAACATAGTGCAGTTGTGTACACTTAACATAAATGTAGATGTTAGAGTGTATTCACTGTTGCAGTCCAGGTTACCCACCCACCACCCCCCTTATTTCTGCTGGAACTTATCTTTGCTTCTCTGATCTATACAACCCATGTGGTGTATTTGCTTGTAGATGAAGGTAAAGTTTATTTTGGTGCATGTATGTTTTATATATATATATATATATATATATATATATATATATATATATATATCTAGCCTACCCTTTTGGGGGAACCTGACATCTGGGGCAAGAAAAACTGAAGAAAATGGCGTTGGCTGCATCTTTTATACCCCTGACGACCTGACGTCAGGGAGGGGGTGACAGCAGCCAACGCAGGTCTCGAGACTTTGGAATTCAGGCCGACTGAGGGCAACCTGCCAGCAGGATTACCCAAATGTAATGACTGCAACAGTGAATACACTCGAACATCTACATTTATGGTAAGTGTACACAACTGTACTTTATATAATAGGAAAAGAAGAATTCGTAGAAGAATGTGGAGTAGAGGCATATTGTATAGCTGCTTGTTGTTGTTTTTCTTTCGGCTTTTCCCGGTTAGGGGTCGCCACAGTGGAACTCCGGTCCGCTAATGATTAGCAGTCGATTTTTACGGTGCCAAGGTGCCAGCCTGACACCCAACCTTCAACGAAGGCATGCCCATTCACGCATGTCTTTCGAGCACCACTCGACCACGGGGAGGACATGCAGACTCCACACAGAAGGTGCTCCAGCCGAGAATCGAATGGAAGAACCTCTTGCTGTGAGGCAACAACGCTACCGCTGCACCACCACGGCTGTTGTATAGCTTGATGTTGTCAGGTAAAAAACAGATGGGTATAGCTGGAGGATTGGTACAGATTTATAATTTTACCCAAAAATATAACTTATTACCAGTCATATAAAATTCTGTGACAGCAGAGCCAAAGTAGACAACTTTTAGTTTATGGAATCAAAACACATAACCCCAACACTTGCAAAACAGACAAGGTCAGAATAGGTAAAACAACATACAAGGATGTGTAAGAGATATGTTCATGTGTCTGCTGATGTTTAATACCTGCTGTTCTCACCATCATCTATGACATTCCAGATGCTCTGCTTGAACCCAGACCTTCCGCTGGTCAAGTTCCTTTTCTCCCGTTTACACTTCTTCAATCTCTGCTAAATATTCATTATCTGCTGTTGTACAGAATGTGCAGCAGGCTTGCCTTCTTACTGCAACCTGCTATGATTTTATGATGATGATGCACTGCAGCATTTTGAAAATGGAAACAAAACAGTAGATCAAGTAGTCTGCTCTAGCTAATAATACCAAGTCAAAGTTACACGTGGCCCACAGAAGAAAACTTGTGCTCACTTCATTCACCTGCTATAAGATGCAAATATTAAGAGTGCAAGTCACATTGCATTAAATAAAATATTCCCTTAGATGAAAAAGAATCGCACATCTAAAGCAACACAGAACCGTTAGGGTTGTCGATTAAAGTCTTCAACTCTTCGAGGCCCTTTAACTCACAAGGAACAGATGGCTAAGTAAAAGGCCGACAAAGTTGAAAGGGAGCAGCTTCTGAAGCACTTACTCCACAGCCTCTTAGTCATTGAAGTGTACACCCTGAACTGTGAATCTCGCTCAGGATCCAGAGCCATTAGTTGCATAATCATAATGTTGCTTTTCACCATAAGGTACGAGTCCTTTCAGGTTTCACAAAACAAATTGAGTTGTAGGAGAACTGGCACTGGCTTGTGATGGCAAATGGGATATTAGCTTCTTTCGGTTGCCTTTTGAATGAGGTAATTCAGTTCACTCCATGGCAATCGGAAGTTTTTACTTCTAGTACCTTGGCTTGGGTAGAAAGTAATTTTTTCCCCTTTCTCCCTAGCAGAACTTCATCCCGTTTGCGGATTCCCAGATATCTACTGTTATGTCTACAGTCCACTGTATAGTTCGGGTTTCTTCTTAAACTTTAGGGATAACTGTGCCCTGATATGGAATGGCAAGCTCTAGAAGTACACATCTTGATAATCACCAGTCTGTATCTGAGACATCATCAGCTGCAAAGTACACATCCTTTAACTGTTTATAGAAATCTTGGGGGTTCTGATTTATATGGTATTTTAAGGCAGCAGCTTGTATGGCTTCTCTCCTACAATGGTACCTCCCAAACTCCATTTTTAAAAACTTGGACAATCCCTGTGGGTCATTTTCATCTTCAGATACTCTAGCCCAGACTGTTTTCTCATCATTTGTGAACCACCTGGTTATGAAGCTTTGTTCCTCTTTACTGCTTATAGATAATGCTGTGAAGCATTCCTTTAACTTCGTAATATGTAGGGGAAATATCACCCTTTTCTTGCTTTGGAAATTAACTTACTGCCAAGGAGCTGCAAGACCTGCATAGTGATTTTAGGAGTTACAGATCATTGATGTTCTTCGTGTTTCACTGTTGCAGTCTCATTACATTTGGGTTATCTGCTTGCAGGTAGCCCTCAGTCGGCCTGATTAACAAAGTCTTGGGTCCTGCTTCGGTTGCTGTCCCTTCTTCCATGATGTCAGGTCATCAGGGGTATAAAACATGCAGCCGATGCCATTACATCAGTCTTTCTTGCCCTGCAGTGCCCGAAGCAGAAGCAGTTCGGAAGTGCCGGTCAGACTACTCCTGAAATTTTCGGTTTCAAGTTTCAGAACCGAAGTCTTCAACTAAAGCTAAGTAACCCCATTGGGGAAACTTTTTCTTGCTCCTTACCGATGTCAGTAAAAGTTAATAATTGCATTACTTGTGGAACGCAAATACCTCATAAAGATTTTCATTCGTACTGTATTCCTTGCCTAGGCCCTGACCATGACGCACCTTGCTGTTGGTTTTGTGCTTTTTTTTAATCAGCGCACTATTCATCATCGGTATATTTTCACATCTAAATATTTCGGTTCTCGGTTTAATTATCCAGAAATGTCATTGGTTAGCCATCCGACTACCAGGATTCTGAAAAAACGCAAAGATAAAAACAGAGACAGGCCGCCGAGGTCCAAAACTGCCGACACTTCTCCTAAGCCCAGTCGCCAGTTCACCGGTACTCAGTGAGGTGCTTTCGCAGCCCCTGATACACGCTACTTCTGATTTGCAGGCCTCTACTGAGACCCATTTGGAGTCCGGTATGCCGCGAGATGCTTCAACTATGGAACCCACAAATGTCTCTACCTTGGATGAGTCCAGAGCCGCTGTGCAGGCACCAGCTTCTGAGGGTGTATTCAGGCCTATGGACTTGCATATTAAATCGAGGCCTCCTCCTTCCCTTAGGCCTAAATCTCGAACCATGCCTAAAAAACCGACACCCAGGCCACATGCTCAGGCCTCTATGCCTAAAAAAACAAATGATAAGAATGGCTGAAGATCTAATAAACTCTAATCAGGGGTAGCCAACCTCCCCCCTTTCTAAGAGGCCTAGAACTGAAGTTGTTTATGAATCTTCTGGCCAGGATTCTGTTTTTTCTGATTCTTCTGATGATCTGGATTTGCCCTTATCTACCTATGAAGATTTTGATGCAGAGGACTCCATTCCCTCTGCTTCCCCTCCAGATGATTTTTCTTTTGGGGAAACCTTACATACTCTAAGGGAGCATTTCCACTGGGAAAGCCAGGATTTTTCTGATTCAAAAAAGAGGCTTAGGGATTTCTTACTCCTACCTTTTAGCTATTCCCCCTGTGCTAGACATTGTTGATGATGCTTTTTTGGAATCTAGTTTGGCCCCTGATTCCTTGCCTCCTGCTCCCAGAAAACTTGACAGATACTACAGGGTCCCTGAGTCACACAAGTTCCCTTTTAAAAATCCTATTGCAGATCCAGAGACTATTTCACAGGGGCCCAAGGGCATTAAGGCTTCTATTGCTAAAAGTCCTGTCCCTTCTGACAGAGCCTCCAGGGCGCTGGATAGATGGGGTAAAGAAGGTTTACACTTCTGCAACCTTGGCCATTAGGGCTTTAAACTGCCAGTTTCATATGTTAAACTATCAGCAACATGTTGTTGGATTGCTTAAACAGAAAATGATGATTCCTGACTGGAAAATAAAGAATTACAGGATTTAATGCATTCTGCTGAACAAGTTGGAAAACATACTTTGTTTTCCAACTTGTTCAGCAGAATGCATTAAATCCTGCAATGTGGTTTTGATTCATTAGAGGCCTCTTGCAGGGCTCCTGTTACTGGGTCTGTGCTCAGAAGGCATGCTTGGCTAAAGGAGCATTCTTTGCCTGATCATGTTAAAGCTAAATTGTTGGATGCCCCCTTAAATCAGGACAGCCTGTTTGGCAACAAGGCTGAGGAAGTTCTTAAAAAATGGAAGATAAAGCTAAATCTATGCAAACTGTTAAAGATTTCTTACAAGTTCAGCCTCCTATATTTAGTAGGCACTGGCCCTCTAAGAATTGATCCTTTCCAGCCCCTTCCAGGTCTTCTCAAGCTAAACCCAGACACAGCAAAAACCCCAGGTTTCAGTCCCAGGGGACACACAGGACTAAGCAGTGGGGGGCCTCCACTTCCAAATCTGGGAGTAATAAGACTCCCCTCTATGGTAAACTGTATCAAGGACTTCCTTTTAAAATTTCCAAGCACTTATCAACTGACTGCCCCTTTGGGGGGAAAGATTGCTCTTCATGCAAAGAACTGGGAACTCATTACCCAGGACAAATGGGTTTTAAATATAGTGTCCCAGAGATACAGATTTCACTTCCACACGTTGCCAACACCAAGCGGGTGGCCGGACCTATCCCCAAATCAGTGGGCAGAGGCCCAAATACAAGTACTTTCTCTCTTAAGCATGGGGGCTATTCAGCTGGTACCAGAAGAGGAAAAGGGACAAGGTTTCTACTCGAGACTTTTCCTGGTACCCAGAAAAGGCAATTCATGGCACCCTGTCCTAGACCTGTCTACTCTAAAACACCTTTTTGGAGATTCCAAAATTCAAGATGCTGACTCTTAAATTACTTCCTAGCTAGGCAAAGATGCCTGGTTATCAACACTAGATTTAAAAGAAGCATACCTGCACATCCCAATCAGAGACTCTTGCAAAAGATACCTATGCTTCAAAGCAGGCTACATGCACTATCAGTTCTCTGCACTGCCCTTTGGCTTATCTACTGCACCCAAGGTATTCACAAAGTGCCTAGCTCCAGTTATTGCATTTTGCAGGCAAAGAAATATTCAAATATACCCATACCGGGACGATTGTCTAATTCAGGCAGAAAGCCAGGATATACTTTTGAATCCATCTGGCCCTTGTATAAAGGGTTCTAACTTGGCTGGGGTACACCATAAACAAAATGAAATCACACCTGGTACCCTGTCAACAAGTTGTATTCCTGGGAGCAAGCTTGAGTACAGCTTCTCAGATGGCTTACCTCAGGCCAGAGAAACAAATTAATTTGACAACCTACTTCAAACAAGTGGCCACAAAAACCCTGCTATCTGCAAGACAAATACTGCAAGCTTTGGGGTTCATGGCCTCCTGCATTATTCTAATTCCATATGCAAGACTGCATATGAGGAAACTACAGTGGTATCTAAAAAGCCTATGGTGTCAACATTCTCAGGATCTAGAATCAATGATTCCTATCATACCTTGCCTACGCCTAGAATTCCTTTGGTCGGCAGAGGCCTGCCACCAAAACAAGGGACTACCTTTCACACCACCCCCTGCCGCCCAAACCCTAACAACAGACGCATCAGACTATGCATGGGGGGCTCACCTGGCAGGGAAGTGCATTCAGGGCAAATGGAACCCAAGTCAAATGCACCTGCATATCAATCAAAAAGAAAAGTTAGCTGTACAGAATGCTCTGACAGCCTTCAAGGACCACATTCTTCCAGGACAACTTGTAAAGAGGGACAGCACCACTGTTATGTGGTACATAAGCAGGGGGGTACACATTCTTACCCCCTCTGCAGACTAGCCATGGCATTGTGGAACACAGCGTTGAGTTACCAAGTGCACCTACAAGCTCAGTTCCTGCCAGGAAAATTAAATACACTGGCAGACGGACTAAGCAGAAACCTCATGGACCCACATGAGTGGAAACTGGAACCAAGGATTTTCAACATGTTGGCAAGCAAATGGGGGTAGCCCAGATATAGACCTGTTTGCCTCTCCCCAGAACTACCAATTGGGCAAATTTTGCACAAGGACTCTCCACAAACAAGCCTGGGAATTGGATGCTCTGTCCTTCAGCTGGAAAAATCTATCAGTCTGTGCTTTTCCCCCTCTGCCTCTGCTCTCCAAAGTACTACTAAAGGACCTGTCTTTTTCCTCCATTAAAATCCACGCCTCAGCCATTTCAGCTCATTATAACACAGAACCTCCCCGCTTCTCTCATCCACTGCTCAAGCAGTTCCTCAGAGGGGCCAAAAATTTGAGACCACCCAGGAGAGCTCCAACCCCAGCCTGGGACGTTAACTTTGTTTTGGAGAAACTCATTCTACCTCCTTTCGAGCCAGCTGCTGCTGCAGACTTAAAATTTCTTTCTTGGAAAACAGCTTTGCTTTTAGCAATCACTTCAACTAGAAGGGTGTCTGAATTACAGGCCCTTATGGCAGTGGAGCCTTTCATCATCTTTCATGCGGAAATCTGAAGAAATGCTGGTGGCATTTGCTGCAGGGGCAGAGGGGAAGGCTATTCAAAGCAAACCATTTCTAAATGGATAGGCCATTGCATTAATGTCTGCTGTAAGCACCATGGAAAACTTATCCCCAGGGGATTAGACCTCACTCCACCAGGGCTGCATCTACCTCTACAGCCTTTCAGCCTTTCTCAGAGACGTCCCTACTATAAGCTGTTACCTGGAGTTCTGTACATACTTTCCCCAAGTATTATCATTTGCCAACATTTCTCAAAATCCAAAGCTGGCTTTGCCATTGCAGTCTTGCAAGGCCTTATAGCTGGTCCTAATGCTGTCTAAATTCCTCCTCCCAACCATAGCTTTGGGAATCTACCCAAATGTAATGACTGCAACAGTGAAACATGAAGAACATAGTACAGTTGTGTGCACTTACCATAAATGTAGATGTTCAAGTGTATTCACTGTTGCAGTCCTGGTTACCCTCCCTCCAGCCCCCTAACTTCTTTTGGCTATACCTCTACTTTCCTTTACTATGCTTAAAAGCCTTTTTGGTGTATTTGCTTTTTTGTTGGAGGTATATCATTGTACTTTTATATTTAATTGCTCCCCATTAGGGGGGCACCTGATATCTGGGGCAAGAAAAACTGATGTAATGGCGTCTGCTGCATGTTTTATACCCCTAACAACCTGATGTAATGGAAGAAGAGACAGCAACTGACGCAGGACCCAAGACTTTGTTAATCAGGCTGACTGAGGGCTACCTGCAAGCAGATAACCCAAATGTAATGACTGCAACAGTGAATACACTCGAACATCTACATTTATGGTAAGTGTACACAACTGTACTTTCCCTTTCATTCACCCTTTTATTACTGGTAGGCTGGGGATCTTAGGAAGTTACTAGGCTAACAAGCCTATCCAAATTTACCCTTGTTACCACGATCAGCACTTATTGCCCCTGTCCATGAGGGACACAGCTGGAACCCCCGGGATAAATTTACGGTTACCCATCCAGTCATCCAGATTGTGTTTGAAGAAGGGTAATACGTTGCTTTGTTTGATGTGAAGTGGGAGTGTATTCCAAAGGTGTGGTAACTTCTGGGAGATGTATCTCTACCTCCATCAGGTTCTGTTGATATTACATACCAGGTTTAGGTCCTTAGAGTGAGTAACCCATGCGCCATTTGACTTGTGGATGTGCAGCATTTCCAGTAAAGCAGGGTGAGAGATTGTCTTACATGAAAGCCAGAGATTACCTTTGAATAATCTGTATGAACAGAATAAAGTGACAGCGATTTCATCTGATCCACATAGGCTAGCTGCTGAAAACCTTGAATTTTCCTTGAGTTACCTTTGTGGTCTCTCCAATTGCTGCAGGTGATTTGAAAGGTACATACAAAAGGGGTGTTGTACTCAATTATTGGCTTAATGAGGGAAGAGCACCGGGATGTGATAACCTCTCCTTTTCTCGAGACAATGCCTTTACTTATGATATGAGCCGTATAGAATGCCCTTTTTACCACTGTGAAAACAGTGATCAAAGGCAAGTTTGCTGTCAACCTGAGTGCCTAGATTTCTCACTACTGACTGTGTACTTAGGGTATCGCCATTGATGTGGTAATTTGCAGGAACATTGCTCTTACAGAAAGGGATAATACATTTTTTTACATTGAGTTTGAGGCCATGACTTTGGCACCAGTCATTTGTTTGTGTAAGACCTTGAAGGATATTGACATTGTTTTTAGATTCTGTGACTGCATCCAGTTTGCAGTCATCAGCAAACTTTGTCAGTCACAGTCCCTTGGTTTTAGCTTATACTTTGGAGAAATAGATTCTGAACAGTAGAGGTCCCAGGACTGATCCCTGTGGAACGCCACTGTTTACAGGTCTGCTGTCAGAGGTGGATTCCCCTATTTTGACTGTATCAGTGAGCCAGTTCACAACCCAGCTTATCATGTAAGGGCTGATATATAGCTGGGAGAGTTTTTCAGTGATGCCTGAGTGAGGGATAGTATCAAATGAATTGGCTAGGTCTAGGTAGGCTGTATGCACAGATTTCCCCTCATCCAGGACCCTGGTTGACCATCTTGAAAAAGTCCACCAGGTTTAACAGGCATCATGATCTCCCCTTGACAAATCCAAACTGAGTAGGATCTAGTGTTTGGAGATTACCAATATCTTTGTTGATAAGGGCCATGATGATTCTCTCCATGGTCTTGCAGATAAGGCTAGTCAGGCTGATAGGTCTGTAATGCCAGGGTCAGTAGAAACACCATGTTTGTGCAAGAGGATAACTGTGTCTGTTTTCCATTTAGCTGGGATGAAGCCAGTGCTTAGACTGTGATTGAATAGAGTACTCAATGGTGATGCTAATTCTTGTTTGAGCCCATGTAGGATGCAGCCTTAGATGTTGTCAGGTCCCATTGATGCTGTGTTTTTGACCTTGGAGAGGGTGTTTACGACCTGATCTTTAGAGATCAGAGGTAAGGGACAGGTGGTAGGGATGATGTGAGGTACGTGTGGCAGGGACAGGGAAGTGAAGTTTTCACTAAATCTGTCAGCTGATAGGTTAGCTATGTCAATTAGCTCAGCATATGTGTTACCATTAACTACTAGTTTGGCACAAATCTGGGCCTTACCTTTTAGGCTACAGATGTAAATAAAGAACACATTATGGTTGTCCTTTGTTCAAGAAGTTGACTTGGATTCAAAGTTTGCTTTGGAGGACTTCACAAGAAATTTTATTTAAGCTGAGGAGGGAGTGTCACCAGTTTAAAGCCTGCTCCTTCTGACAACATTTTATTCCTGTTATTGTAAAGC
The DNA here is from genome assembly GCF_019279795.1 of Protopterus annectens. Lineage (NCBI taxonomy): Eukaryota > Metazoa > Chordata > Ceratodontiformes > Protopteridae > Protopterus > Protopterus annectens. Next base: position 1,233,987,426 of record NC_056743.1, on the reverse strand, counting down.
CTGTTAATGGTGGTTGTCCACCAGGCAGGTTTGATCTTCCTTGAAGAGCCTGTTTTGATCCTAACAGGTACTGCTGAGTCATTGCAGTTATACAGGTGTTTGTATGGGGCATTGGTATAGAGCTTGGCATAGTTACCGGTTCTGCTTGGGGGGGGGGGGGGGTGCAGTGAAATTATTTATACCCTCCCGTAAGAGGTTATAATCTGCTTTGGAGAAGTTTTTTAGTCTAGTTGTTGCTGGGAGGGGGTCAAGTGTGATAGTTGCTTCAAATGAGGCCTGATTTGTAGTCATGTCTCACCAGGGATGAACTCACAGTGGGGGTACTACTTTGTTCTCCCATATTTGCAAGAAGCAGATCCAAGATGTTGCCACCCCTAGTGAGGGTCACAACCCAGCTGGTCCAGGGCATTGGAGCTGACAAAGTCAAGAAACCTTTGGGCAGATGAGTTTGAGCATAAGTAATTCACCCAGTCAATGCTAGGGTAGTTAGTCGCCCAAAACCATGGTTTTTGGATATATCTTGATAGACTCAAGTTGATCCAAATAGGCAGAGTGGGTGTCCTGATTCATGGAGGGGGTTCTGTAGCTGGCAATAACTTGTATAGGTGTCCTACCAACAGTTAATTGCACCTGAATTATCTGTAGGGCATCATACGGTTTAACCAGTCTGGAGGAGTATGTATCTTTGATAAATATTGATACACTGCCTCCTTTAGTTTTCTTGTCTTCTGTTTATGGTTTGAACATGTGGATGGAGGTGTAACCCCGTATGGCTGGGGTGCTTTCCACACCCTTGATCCAGGTCTCCGTAACTGCACAAATGTCTGCGTCCTCCAGGGAGAGGACTGCTTCTAGTGAGTGCAGTTTCATGCTAAGACCCCAAGCATTTAGCAGCATGACCTTGAGGTTGCTTTTGGTTGTTATTTTTGTCAGGAGTTTTGGCCTTATCACACTACCTAAAAAAGATACTATGGGGGGTGGCAAGAGGCTTAGCCAGTAGCTGAAATCCCAGGGATGACAGATGAAGACCATCTATGGCAAAGCATTGAGGTCTGTCGATCATGTCATCACAGGCTGACTGATACTGGATACCCTGAAAATGACAAAAACTAAGCCAATTGTTGTCGGTCATTTCTGTTTGTATTGAGGAATCATTCTGGGTGAAGGTAAAATGCTGCTTAAGATTAGGGACATACCTGCCCGAGACACATAATCCAAAAGCTCAGTCATGTCTTTCTTCATTTATCCCAGTGAAGTACATCTCAAGTTGTTCACACCAACATGGGCTATGACGGAGTCATAACAGTGCCTGTTGTTAAGAGACCTGAGTGCATGTGTGATATAGCAGATCCTGGCTCGTGACAGCCGACACTGACCTTTTCCTTATCCAGCCCGGTGAGAGGGGCATCAGTGCGTCCCAAGATGGAGTCACCTATAGCTAATATGTTAGGTTTAGTGTTAAGGCTTATGGGCTTGACAGGTGAGACACTGGTGCATGAGTTATTACTTGTATTGTGTTTTGCAGAGGAAGTATTGTGTAGCATGGTTGTGTTTTGGAGGTCTCTGGTGTTTAGGTAAGTTTCTGGCATTGGACCTCCGCATATGTAGGTATGTGTGATGTGGGCTTGTGTGGAGTAGGTTGTGAGTATGCATGCGACAACCTGCTCAGTGTCAGATGTACTGACTGGCGTTTGAGAGCATGGATTCAAGGTTTTTAATACAGTTGCATCTCTCGTATGTTGAGTTTGTGTGGACTAGAAGTAGAGGGTTGTTTGTGTACATGAGGCAATTACTACAGTGCATTAGGATGCCCATGTCGACCAAGCAAAATTGTGGAAAGTTGTCCATCCATAGTGCTAGGTAAATTTTATATGGTCAGAAACAGGTATATGGCAGGAAAAGGGGTCACACATAGGAATAATTAGTGGTTGAGGTGTTTTAGTACCCCAGAGGTTAGGCTTAGTGCTACAATGGTCAGTAAAGCAGGGCTCCAGAAAAATTCTTAAGGCTGTTATCACAATGAGTGCTTACACACAGCTTCACTAGTAATGTCTCTTTGCCCAAAAATGTGCTAAAGATGAGGACTACACTAAAGGGCTACAACTATATTTAAGGGGAAAAGTTGTCAAAGTTATATGTCCAGCTATGGCACACTGTTGAGCGGCTGCTGCATGGTGTGCAAATAAGCAGAAACCACTCAGAGGTGGGACTTAAATACCAAAAGGTTAAAACCTAAAAAAAAAAAAAAGACGTTTAAAAAATGCTCAAAACAGCCATTGAGGTTCTTCAAGACCTGCACCATTCCACCTTTACCAGCCAGGTTACTAGTCAGCACAGTCCTCTCACTAGAGTGCAGAAGGGCCTTTTCCATTCCAAGATAGCCTGGAAAATGTGCAGAACAAACAGCCACTACAATCAAATAGGCCCAGATGCAGCAGACCTGTATCTGAATTATGCTACAGCTACTAGCTGCACTATTGTAAGCTGAAAACACTAAAGAAATGTTTACCCCAGACGAAAACCAGCAGTGAGACACTAAATAAATGTTTTTTGCACAGCAAAAAAGAGCAAGGAGACTCTAAAGAATGCTTTTAACTGCAAAGCAATTCAGCTGTATAATACACTCCTTGGGGGAAATCAGAACAAACATAGGCTTTACAAACAGAGAAAATTTCCAGTAAATACTTTACAGACAGTGAAAGCATCAAAAAGCTTTGCAAACAGTAAAAAAAAAAGTTTAATAGACCTAGTAAAGCAGACAATTACAGTACAACAGTGCATATTCATTTATAGTAATACAATGCAGTAAAAAATAGTCAGCAGACAATAAGAAGTGCCATAAATAGTATCGGAATTAGTCACTCTGGCAGTTAACGCTGCCCTTGGCTATACATTTTCTGGGTAGCTGTTTACTCTTGGGGGTACAAGGATTTCTAACTGATTATTTAAAATTTTGTCTGTCTTTCACCACAGCAGCTACTACAGCTGGTGCTTCTTTCTTTTCTATCAACTCTAACTTCATTTTATCCATTTGCTGTGTTAAATGTCCTCGGTCCTTTTATCTCTGTTCTTGAAATTCAGACTGGCATTTCTTGAAGTAATGTGTATTACTGTGAAGACCTCTCAAAAGAGGTTCTTTCCTAAAGAGGCAAGCTACTAAATCTCTAATTTGTGCTAGCAGCTTGTTTTTTATGATTAAGCCGTTCGCACATTTCAGTTTGCAGTTTGTTATACTTCTGACTACTGGACTTTTACAAATCTATCTCTTTTTCTTCCTCCCATTTTATAGGGGTTGCAGAGTGAGATGGAGACTCAGATTTAACTTGCATACCAGTGACTACAGCATTTTCCAAATGTGGGGACCAGCATGATACTGGCTCAGGGTCCCTTGTGGGCATACATATACACCCTGCTGGTTTACATTTTTCTGAAGCAATCTCCACAATTGCTAAAAGATTAGCCATGTTATCTAGAACTTGACAGCAGCAATAACAGATTTTAAAACAAGACAGTTGAACTAATACAATATTCTAGAACAGTTATTTGTCAATTAGGAAGTCATTCTACTTCTAAATATTTACAAGGTACATGCGCAGTTTGCAGTTATTTCAAATTATTTCTTGCTGTTTTTAATCGGGTAGTCCTGAGAATAGCCCCTTTTATACTGTCAGAACAATTAGGCTGGAATGTAGTACTTTATATTAAAAACAATGCTTTTGTCTGTGGGATAATTCGATAAGGTGTTTAAAAAAAAACAAAAAACATATTTGTCCTCCTTTCCAAATCCTATTCTTCTAGATTACAGTCAAGCCAAAGTTAAAACAGCTACCCAAGCACCACATTGAATTTTGTATAAAATAGAATTTATTTGCACATAAAAAATTAACTTAATTTTGCATTTGCATCAATTAATAAAACTTAACTTGTACAGCATGAAAGTCAGAAAAACACATTACTTACTGTAGTTCGTGGGAGTATAGTAAGGCATGCAACATACCAAGTGGTCACAATAAATTTGAAATGTCCATGCTTAGTCCTTTGGTCCTCAATGGGCACCATACAATACTTCTGCATTCTCTGTCCACTGTCTTTGTGAAGATAAACAAAACCTGTAATAGTTTCTAGCAATTGGATTCTGGCTTCTTTAATGGGTTAAAGACAGTTCAGGTGCAGGGAATCCTGTTTAAATGCTCCTGTCTGGCACACTCCACTTTGCCTCACTGAGAATCACTTTATTTTTTGAATTTGCCAGCCCCAGAGTTGGCAAGATGCAGTATCATAGTCTGTGGTTCTATCTCGGGAGTGTATGTTAATCCTTTACCAGGACCCTTTCGGTATCTGTCGGCAAACAGTAGATAAGTATTACTGGAGCAAGAAGACAAAATTTGAAAGTCTCCTGCTGACTCCAAGTCTAGCTCTGCCTGAATGCTCCAAATGTCTTAAGAGTGTTTGCCCTAAAATGACTGGAAGTCAAAATGACTAGAATGCATGAGAGATCAGTTCCACTGCTGTATATATATCTTTGCTGGACAGAGTGTGCTTTGGAATTTCCTTCGTTTTGTTTCTGCATTTAAAAGTCCAGCATTTGCCTTAACTGTTTATTTTACCACAATATATTATCTCTTTGATTAACAATGTATCTTGAAAGATGAGGGATTGCAGAGATTACTTTCTTTACATCCTGTGAGTTTATTGCCCCTTTTTCACTTCTTGACACCTTAATGTCCAAAAACAGAGTGGCATGTGGTTTTATGCATCATTTCGGTGCTTTTGTGTGTTTATTATGGCACCTCTTTGACTGTGTAGAAAGACTGTACTAAATTTAGATGTCAGGCAGAGTTTAGCAGATGCAGGCCTTTTGTTTTAAACTCATGTTCTTACCTCTCAGTCTCTTAGTGCAAGAAGTCTGGACAAAGCTTGACAAAATTGGGGGACAAAGGCCCAAAAATAGGGACATATTTTAAATATTGTTCTTACAAACTTGGAAAGTTGCTAGAGCAACAGGGTTTGTTGTAACATAAATTTTCTGAAGGATTTGAAGTCTAAAACTCAAATGTATGTCATTATTTAGTGGTGTCAATCAGATCATCTCATTGATTTTCTAGAAAACCACAAATTTTATCAGGAGCAGACCAAAACTATGAGCTGAAAATCTGGAGAGTTGAGAGGTATGTAGTCATATTGCATGTAGATTTTGGACATTCTAGAGGCCTGTTTGCTGGGAAAACAAACTTTGATTGCATGCCTTTTGTTTGCCTCTTTTACATGCCATATGTTTTTTAGTATTTTTGTTCCAGGATATGCCAGGAAATAGCAAGATTAATACACTATTTTATGATGGCTGAATTAATAAATGCTATTGACAGAAAATAACAAAGGCACTATGCATGCAATACTCAGTGGTATTTACAATAACAGATGTGGCAGTAACAATAATACTAGTGACAAACTATGGCTAACAGTATCACTGATGCATGTATTTATTTTCCTTTTCTGTTAAAAGGGCTGTTCCAACAAAAGACTTGATTATTCTCTAATTTGTATGTCTCTAAATTGCTCAACAACAAGCAGTGTTAATCAGTACTTTCCTGCAGTAGTTAACTTTTGTGGCCCATGTATCTCATCGGCACAGGCAGTCCTGCCTATTCACTCCGCTCCCCCCTCTCACACACACCACAATGTCTCCAAAGTGTCTTAGCATTGTTTTGTCCGTGCCGTCATAAATCAGATCCTTACAATTAGTAAATAATAGCAGACATTACAGATTCATTCCCCTTAGTGTTTGTAAAATGTACAATGATGCTAGAGCTGTTGCTCTATTAACTTTTTAATTGAGTCTCAATAATAGTTTAAATATTCTCCCTGGTGTTGTGTTCCTCCTGGCTTCATGCCTAAGCCTCCCTCTAGACAGATGCATTCCTGGTGTTGCCCTTGTAACTCATGGACTGTTACACTTATTGAGTCATGCCAGTCATTAGAGTTTCATACTTCATGCTATGTAAAATAACCCTGATTAAACTAACTGATTATTTAGCATAGTGGGTTAATACTGCTGCTTTCTATATTAAGGGTGGAAGGTTCAAAACCTTTTCCCCTTTTACTGTATATATTTTTTAATCAACACTTGGTCAATGTTTTGACATTATTTTGCTGTTTTTAAGTGGCATGAAGGACTAATAACCCATTTTTGGTGGAAGGGTATAGGGGTTGAATTTTACTACCTTTAAGGTACAAGACGTGGAATATCCCTGGTGTGTAACATTCCTTCCTCTGACTCGCCTCATCTTTCTTATGTTTTTTTAAGTCTCTAAGTTATAAGATGCAGAGTATCTAGTACTCCCCCAACCCACATAACTATTTGGTAGTTTTTTTATTTTTGGTCCCCTTGACCCATATCACATTTGGTCATTTTTTTAAGTGCCTTGAAGGCATAAGATGCAGTGTATCCCTGTCATCTAGTGCTCCCTCCCAAACAATGAAGCAGGATTTGCTCATGTATCTATGGGAGTGTACAGGTATGTCGAGCTCCCCACACACATATACACACACACATAGATATTCATGTATACATACAGACACATACCTAGCCTACCCCCTCACTAACTCTCATACTGTAACCTCCAGGTAGGCATACACTCACAAGTGTACACATCCTAACACTACCGCTTTGCCAAACTCCTCTTCACTTACCACTACTAAGAAGGGTGGGCAGGAGCTTTTAGCCACATTCATTAACATGAGTGGCTGTGTTACTTTTGGATTCACCCAACTACATACATGTATTAAAACAGGCATTTCTTGAGGAGAACATGTGACTAATTACCTGTTCCCTGAAATGCCTCATTAACATTTTGTACAGCTGCAGAGACTGTCCACTGCAATGCTGCACTTTGTGCTAATGCACCATGGTAGGGCTGTCTCTGAATTGGAAATGGTTACTGCGAGGTAGACTTGATTGATTCCCTGGTAAGAACATGAATTGTGAGTAGTCACATAATGATCGCATCAAAGGTAGGTCATTAATAGCAGATTTGATACTTCATAAAGCATTAGATGTGTAGAGCATGAGTGAGCTTTCATGTATTCAGTTTAAAGGCATGAGCGGGAAAACTGAAAGTGCACAAAATGAAAGCTGTGAGTGAAAATGAGTCTAATCCTTTGGATAAGACATTAAACTAAAGTCCCATCTGCTTGAATAGGTGGTAGCTGAGGTTGGTATAAAAGATCCTACTGCATATGTCAAAAAAGTAAGGGATTTTTTTAAAATTTATACCATTATAAATTACATATATATGGCAACATAAACTGCACAACAATCCAGTAAGCTGAACATGACATCAGAGAAAAAACCTGCACAGAAAAAAAATCCCCTCAGCTTTTTTGCTAGTGCCATTTCCTCAATTCACCCCAAATCAAAACTTATTATAAAATAACTCTTCACAGCATAACCACAGTCCATACTGCGCTGCTAATTAACCTATTAGACACTTCAATATCTAAATCTACACAATCGTGGTAATAGCAGTGCAGTACTATTCATATTGATAGTATACAACTGTGGCATTGTAGAATGTTTAGTAACTTTTTCAAAAAAATTGTAATGCATGAGAAGTAATAAAAACAGGTTATATGATTTTCTCTATATAGAATAACCTTAGTTATTTTATTTTATACTTATTTGACCTTTAACAGGCGACTTTTTAATCATTTCCTCCATAAAAAATCTTGCATTGCTGGAATGTTTTAAAACGTTTCTCTTTTTTTAGACACACATTTTTTTTAATATTTCTGTCCAGTTGTAACTGTGGTGTGTCATAAAAATATCCATCCATGATCTTTTCAGACTATGACTTTCTGATCTGAACCATATCTGATAGTGGTTAACTTCCAACTAATTATTTTACTTGCATATTCCTTCATAACATAGTTCTGCACTATTCACATTTTGTCATTTATGAGACTTTCCCAATTTCCTTATACTTTTCCCAGAGTATTTTTTCTACGTATGTCATTGTTATCTTTGCTTACTTTAATGCTCAGAATAAATTAAGTGACACTAAATATACTTAAGCAATAACCCACGCCTAGGTGTGGGTAATGCTGGATTTACCCACGGTTGGTGTGGTTTGATCTTGAGGGCGAAACCCGAGTGGCCAAACAAAGACAACCGTAGGTAAATCCAGCATTACCCACACCCAGAAGTGGGTTATTGCTATTATACCAATGACATTATTTAAGAAAAAAAATACTTTTCTTAAATAATGGCATTGTATAATGCCTCCGAGCTGCCCTTCCGCAGCTGTCTGGTATTCTGCGGCAGTTCTGATGTACTGCGTATGCTTACGCAGTACATCAGAGCTGTGGGTGGAAGCAACGGAGAAAGCAAGATCTCCGTTGCTTTTTACAAAGTGTCTCGCTATGTTAAACCCATTTAACATAGCGAGACAGCTTTATAAAAAGCAATGGAGAAAGGAAGATCTCAGTTACTTTTTTTAAAGCTGTCTCTCTATGTTAAACACGTTTAACATAGTGAGACAGTTTCTAAAAAGCAACGGAGATCTTGTGTTCTCCGTTTAACATAGAGAGACAGCTTTAAAAAAAGTAACTGAGATCTTGTGTTCTCCATTGCTGTAAAAAAAAAAAAAAAGACTTGTACTAATGGAAAAAGTCCGGGCGACTGGACCTTTTTCCATTAGTATAAGTCTTTGATTTACAACGTGCACGCTTATCAATCAGCGTGCACGTTTTGGAATATTAATGGGGGGTCGTTGTATAATATTGGATTTATTATACTTAAACTCCTGTCTTCTCTTTTACTGTACACCATATTCCTTCTAAATTGGTTTAACATTGAACTCCACAAATGCAAAACGAAAAGTTCCATCAATTTTTTCATTTTTCTTTAGAGAATGAAATGACTTTACTACCATACCTTACTTTTCCTAAAGCCATGCAATGCAAAACATATACTTTTTAAAACACATTTTAAAACAACTCCGTCAATATATTATGTTTTGTATTGTCCAGCTGACCTAAAAGAACACTTTTAACAGCTAAAAATTTGTACTGCACCATAACTTAACACATTTCTGGATAATAAAGCTGAAGCCTATATCATTTAAACATTTTTTTGCCATGCCAAATGCTACAAAGGCAATATCTCAGAATTAATTATCTTAATATCTGCATTTGTGAGAAAACTGATACTGCTACAGAAGGCAATATTTTCCAGCTGACGTTGCACACTTGTCTGAATTTTTGAGTATTTTTATGTACATTTTTTTCATTTGTTTACTTGTATTGTCCATGTGAGCTTTTTTTTTAAACCACAAACATTCTTTATTGAGACAAATATCAATGTCATGTTAACAAACAGGAAATAAAAACAAAACTAAGTATTCCATCATTTAAACTCCCCAAGCCTCTCTCAGCATAAAAAAATCAAGGGAATTAGTCCAAACATACATCAGAGAATCCAAGAACAACATACAAAAAAGTACTGTTTACATGCACACTAGCCTTTCATTTATATCAAGTGCAGTTATCAAATAACACGCACTGTTTTTTTTTTTTTAGTGAGGGGAAGAACAAGGAGAAAAAGCAATATAATTGGAGCATCCCAGCATCAGCCAAACTGTAACTAAACCAATATTTTTTATCACAGACCTTCACCTCCAGTACCCCTTCTAGCCTAAACAAGTCTCCCCAGGAGACATAGTAGACTCTGGTACTGCCTTCAAATGCAAACTTAAACTAGACATGCCCTGTTTGTGTACTTGAAACGAACATCTCATTCTGCACCTTAAGATCTTACCAACCATCAATTTCATTTCCTTAAATAGCCCCTTGTCTCTCTCTCATTTCTTGTCTCTGCTTTTCCTTCCTTGCCTACCAACTCATCCATTAAACCCTCCATTTCCCCAACCTTAGAACAATCTGTACTCTTCCATTTCCTCAGTATTATTTTTAGTCACTAAAATAAGCAAACCCACCAGCATCTCATCTTCCTCAACAACTTACTTAGTACACCCTAATTAAAAAAAGATCTCTTGTGAGAATCGGATCCCCATTCACCATTGAATTTAATAAACACTGGACTTTCTCCTTATATTCTGATAAGCTGTTGTACTCCCAAAAAATATGCAGCCATGAACCTGACTCACCTCGTCCCCACCTCCAAAAATCTGCACTCATCCCTGGAAACATCCTAACCAGTCTATACAGAGTATAAAAATATCTGTGTAAACATTTTCATGTGAAGATCCTTAATCAACATGATTCTGATTGCACAAATAGAACTTCTAACTACTTTATTCCACTTCTGTTTGGTCAGACCTCTTTCTAGTATAGTCCCCATTGCTTTCTCATCCTTTTTTTCCACATGATTTCCTCCATCTCTTAATATTCTATGTACTCTAGGTAAAATACCTTTTAGTTGGCATGTCTCCATCTCGAGTTCCCTTAAGTAATTTGCCTAATTCTGGGGTTTCTCCAAGCTTTTCCTTACCACATCTCCTTTGGACCAGCCGCCTTATACCCTTATACTTTCGGCTACTGTTCTCCTCCAAGTTGAAATCTTGTTGAACTTCCTCCCAAAACTTGTATCTATCATTCATTCATTCTCATTTGACCCTGATATTTCAGCCTAGTCTGTCTTCCCCATTGCCATGCTATGTTTTGATCTGTCCTGTCAAGCTCCATTGTTCCCATTCCATCTAATTCCTTTTTCCAACCCATGATCTCTTCTCTTTCCTTGTGAATTCCTTGTTTACCATTTGAGCGATATGTTCTAGCATTACTTCCCCTGTAAACTTTTTCCCTTCATCCAGTACTACTGATAAGAAATCTTCAGTTTCCACACCTGCTTATTTTTCCATAGCATGTGCTTCCACTCCTCCTTATAGTCTGTGTATCCCCATTAGTAACACTGTTAATAAAGCGGCTTCCAGATACCTTTTAATGTCTGGTATCTCCAACCCTCCATTTTCCTTAGATTGAGTCACTACTTCCCAGGCCACTCTTGGCCTTTTACTATACCAGAGAAATCTTATACAACTCCTGTTTAACTTTCTTCAAGGAAGCCCCCCTCCAGTAGCCATCAAGACTTGGCCCACATAAAGAAAATGAAGAGGAAACAGGAATAGCTTTGCTTTTTGATCCGAGTCCAACAGTAAGGCATTGCATCATTGCAATTCATCTTTATTTTTTTGCAAAACCTTCTCGTAGGCCTGTTGAAAATTTATAAAAGATGTTTTGAGCCAAACTCCTAAGTATTTTATTTCTTCCTTATTAGCAAGGTAAGGGTGTTTTGCAAGCAGCATTGCATCTGGTGTGTAATTATACAACACCTGTGTTTTTATCCAAATTAATTTTATAACTACTACTCTTATAAGCCAGTATGAGATTCCATAACTTGTCCATATCCTCCTGCAGGTACGATAGTTATCAAAACATAATCTGCAAATGATGTAATCTTCCTCTGGCCAAACACCCACTAATACCTTTCTAATTTCCTACTAACTTACCATACTTGCTGGGAGGCTGTCCAGTCTTATTTCTTGCACGAGCCTTCCCTGCGCTTTTAGTTTGGCCTTAGCCCCCTGGTATAGATTCTTCACCATCTGAATATGTTGTGGGAGAACCTCATTGTAACAAAAAGTTGAAACAAATAGGTCCATAGCACCCTATCAAAAGCTTTTTCAGCATCAAGTGACGGTATTACTAATCTCTTACCAGACTTCTGATAATTTTGCATTATCATCAAGGTCTTTCTTATATTATCCATGATCCATATACCTCCTGCAAACCCACACTTGATTCAGATGGATTCATTTTAGGACGAGTTGCACTAATCTGTGCCATGATCCCCTTGAATAATTTATCATCATGGTTTAATACTGATATTGGTCATTATTGGATAGGAACTCTGTATTCTTACCCTCCTTCAATATTAATGATACCACCACCTCCCTCCATGAATCAAGCAGATTCTGCCCTCCACAACAGCTTTAAACAGTTTAAGCCAGATCTGCACAATTTGATATTTAAGCAAATCCCATGTTTCAATAGGGAAGATATCCATTCCTTGATACTTGCCTGTAGCCATCCTCATCTGCATTCTCTCCATCTCCACCTCAGATGCATGCTGTACTAACTTAGCTGCCTCCTCCACTGTAATACCATAGAACCCAGTTCCTGTCAAACCCCGTTCATTGTGGTTCTCAGACCCAGTCTCCCTGGAACTCTGAATATAGATCCCTGTAATATTGCTAAACTATTGCTAAAATCTCCTGTAAAACAGTTGTTAACCCATTTGTCCTCAACTTAAACTCACCTCTCTCAACTTTTCTGTTCTTCCCCATAGCTGCCAAAACATTGGTACCTTCAGAAGAGTCTATAAAACATCTCTGCCTCTGCTTTCAAAGATCTCATCCTACTATCCAAATATTCATGTAGTATTTAATTTCTTTCTGTCTCCCCTCTTGCTCTCCATACTGGGATTGTCGTTCACTCTGCAACCTAGCCAACTGTATAAATAATTCATTCCTTTTACTGTCTACTCTTTTTTCCTTATTACTTGTACCACTCTTTGTTTACTGACACTTTAAAGTTATCTTACTCACTATTATGCCACTCCTGCCTGTTCCCCATCTCTTGGATCAGTAATTCCTTTAGCCACTTCTCTTTTAGTCTTCAGCAAGTACATAGGAAATCTCCAATGCCTGGGCAGCCTCTTCTATGGTGTAATTTCACACACTGTCGATGACAAAGCATGGTCAGTGAGCCAAATAGTTTCCACCTGAACCCCACAAACTTTTCTTTCTTCCTTAGTGTTAATAAACTCCTACAGTAGTACACTGTTCTCAACGATGATGGGAGTAAAAAGTGAATCCATCCTGATTTCCATCATTGCCTGAAACAAGCCGCACATACCTGGATCCCTTCATCCTCATATAGTCAGCAAGAATTTTCCATTCACTTGCAAGCTATCCTTGCCCTCAATCCCCCACTACATTCTAACCTGCTCATTGTTGTATTCCAGTATCCCACCAGCAACATCAACTCCTCTTAAAATGTAACATTTGAGGTTAGAACCCTTCTAGTCATTGTGACAGATAATTTGGGTGGTAAAGACCAACTACAGTAATGTGCTTCCCTTCTAACTAACACTCAAATTCTGCATAGCAACTATTCTTATTTGCAGTTGTGTCCTCAGCTGTTATCCTCTGAGCCTCCTTTGTACGCATCACCACACCTCTGCTTTTTCCTGTCACTGCATCAGTAGTTGCTAAGACCACATGGACCACCATTGCTAACTCTGTTCATTATCTAAATGGATCTTTACCAAGACTAATATACCCCCTCCTTTTTTCTTAAGTTTCTGAATCACTCTACTTCTCTTAACCAGGCTGTTCAAACCATTAATATTGCACTTGGGAGCCCATGTCTTTGTAAGATCTTGGTCAGTCATAGCAAAATGTTTCTTTCTTAGTTCCCACTTCTTGCATACCGTAGAACACAGATATCTTCCCCCAAGCTTTTCTAATCAAATTTTGACCTATCCCTCTTTTTGTAACCGCAAATCTTATCCACTGTACTTCCCCAAAAAATGATTGCAAATCCTTCTCTCCAAAAATCCCAAAAAACTCTGTACATATTTCCAAATTTATCTTCCAAGGTCACAGCCATAAATTCTCCTACATTGCTCCCTCTACACCCCTGTCTAGCCAATACTATGGCTATTGCTTGATGCGTTCAGAGCAGTTATTTCTTTGCACCCCCAAACCAAGGTATGAAATCCACCTCATCACCAAAATTCTAATTTACCTAATGCTATCATTACATTACCAAATTAGTATCCGTCTCAAATGCCTTTTTTTAATCTTTTGCTGCACACTTTAACTCTACTTCGTTCACAGTACAACTTAGTGTATAATCACCTTTGTTTAACACTCGTATCAATCAATATCCCTTGTCTAACCTCTGCCTCCTTTAGAAACCAGGGAAAATATTCCTTCATGTACCTTTCAACTTGACTACTCTCCTGTACAACTGTATATTAAACTTATTCTGTAAAGCTTTCCAAAACTGCTCTAACCTCTTATCTTCCCTTAATCCAAAATACTATCAACCAGCATGTAATAACCCCCTAATGTACATAACCAAGATTCATTATAGTACAAAGACAGTACTGGTCCAGACATTCTTCCCCACCCTAAACAACCGTAAGCATATCAGTGCTTTAATGTGCTACATGCTTAGTTAATACAGTAGCAAGCCTCTTTACAGGGGAAGGCAGTGAGCTAAATTCCCATACTAAAACAGAGAATGTAGTGTCCAACAACATAAAGACAGTCTTGCATAATCCAGCCAGTGAAAGCCATAGACAATTTAAACAGTTGCAAAAATTTTCTTTAGTCTGTTCTTTTCATTTCTTTTCCCTTGCTTCTGTAACGGCTTTTGCCTTTTTTTTTTTTTGTAGTATCTGTGTTTAAAAAACAGAAACACGTTTAAGCCTTGCGAAACTCTACCATTGCTGTTCAGCCCTTGGGATTGTCAGCATTATCCAGTTCACTTCCTTCTCTGTAGTATCTTCTCATAACATGCTAAAAGGCTGCTATAACACCTCCAGTGCTGATGCTGGATCCCCATAGGTTGGTACTAGGCTATCAGCCCTAGGGCCTGTACAAGCCTAAAAAAGAAAAAAGCCAGCACCAAGGAGGATCTGTAGAATATAAATTTATTATAAACTGAAACTAGACCGGTTTCAGCAACAAGGCTTTCTTCAGTAGTACATTAAGCAATAGTAATGAGTCATGATCTTAAATAGTTTCAATTAGTGGACTCAGTGACATCATTTCCTGTGATTTAAAAAAGAAGACAAAAAGGTTAATGAAAAACCATGTAAAATCACCATTAGAAATGAAATAAAATAAAGATATTCATGAGCTTTGATTGTTACATTTTCGTTCCTGAAATCAAACAAAATAAAGTGAAGTTGAACTGATGAATTGGTATATCTAAAGATAAAAATAAAAACCATGGTTATAAAGTACAAAAACCATCATCCTGAATTCATTATTAGTAAAAAAAAATTATTAGTGCACTATTAATATGAATTCATATGAATGTATATACAAATATAACATGAAGCCAAAAGCTTCATCATTGATAAGCTGGGATGGAGAAGAATATATGGTGCATAATAATGTCACCAAGATTTAATGTTTATTATTCACTAAGAATGACATAAATCATAATTTATCATTCAATCCCGGGGGGAAGAGCCCCCCAAGTTTGATAATCCACCTCTTTTCTTTTGCATTTAAGATATCATGCCAGCCTGCTTTGAATGATCGATTACCAGTAATGCGGTCAATGATGGCAAATGAGAATTTGGCAATAGAATGTTTAATGCAGTGTCTGTATAATGCATTGGTTAGTCTCTGATTCCTGATATCCCCAAGGTGTTCAGAAATCCTGACCCGGAACTGCCTGGATGTTTGGCCAATATAAAAGGCCTGACATGTGCACGTAGCAAGATATATTATCCAGTCTGAACTACAATTACCAAAAAATTCAGTGTTGTATATTTGTCCAGTGTTTTTACTAGTGAAGCTAGTTGTTTTGAAAATGTAACTGCAGAAACTGCAGTGGCCATATGGGTAAATGCCTATAAGTTTATCCCCGGTAAGTGTCCTTTGTGTAAGGTTATCATCCAGAGTTCTTGTTCTTTTATAATGTGAAAACAATGAACCTAATGTTTTACCTTTCCTATATGAAAAGTAACATCGTTCTCCTAGGTAGTCTTCCAAAAGGGGATGTGAATTAAGTATGTTCCAATGGTTGTTAATAATATTGATTAAATTCCCACTGTTCCTGCCATAGGTCGTAACAAATCTACATAAATCAGAATCATTGTCTCTGAGTCCTGTGTTATATTTAAGAAGAGAGTCCCTGGATTTGGTTTGGCTGTATTGGACTGCTGAATTAATAATTCGTGGAGAGTAACCCCTGGATAGAAATCTTTTAGTTAGATCCGTTTGGTGGTTCATAAAGTCATCATTGGAAGAACAAATTCTTTTGATCCGCAGAAATTGAGATTTTGGTATATTTTTAATAATGTGTTTAGGATGGAAACTGTCCACATGCAAAAGCGTATTGTATTGTGGGAATTTCCTGTGAACAGATGTCTTGAGTGTGTTATCAGATTGTCTGGTTAGATGAACATCCAAAAAATTAATTTCATTCTGATTGTATTCCACTGTGAATTCAATACCCCAGATGTTCCCATTCAAATGCTCAATAAATTCCTGAAGGTATTCCTTACCTCCTTTCCATACTAACCAACAATCGTCCAGGTAGCTCCTCCATATATCAATTTCTGGTAAATATATATTGTGCATTGGATCATATATAATGTGTTCTTCAATGTAACCCATAAAGAGGTCTGCATAGATGGGTGCAAATGATGCACCCATAGCCGTGCCTTGAAGTTGCCAGTAGCATTCCTGTTGGAAATGAAAAACATTTTTCGTAAGAATGTGTTCCGCCATGCATACTAATAATGTGTTCATCCCCGGGGGGTATAAATTGAATTTATTTAGCCAGAATTCCAAGGCCATGAGACCCGCCCAATGTGGGATGCTGGTGTATAAAGTGGATACATCCAGAGTACACATCATCCATTCTGGGTCCAGTTGAGATTCAGAGACAATCTGCAAAAATTCTGTGGTATCCTGAATTCTAGCACGAACATGTGACAACAGAGGTTTCAATTTCTCGGTAAGAAACACAGATAGGGGTTCAGTAAGTGACCCGATGCCAGATACAGTTGGTCTACCCGGTGGCTGGTAAATGGACTTGTGAATTTTAGGAAGTAAATAGAGTTGTTGTTTGGCAGAATCCTTAACCATCAAATGAGTTTTCGTTTTATCCGAAATGATCCCAGATTCCACTGCTTGTTCCAAAAATTCATTAATTTCTAGTTGGAAGCCGGGTGTGGGATCAATCTCCATTTTCATATAATGATGACGGTTAGATAATTGCCTGAAACCTTCACCAACATAATAATCATTGTCCATAACAAAAACCTCACCCCCTTTGTCAGCAGGAATGATGACAATATCTGTGTTGTTCCTAAGTTGTGTAAGAGCCATTTGTTCCTTCTTAGATATGTTATGCCTCATGTTATCAGCAGAACTGAAGTGAAAATGTATATCCTTGATGACTGCCTGCTGAAAAACAGCAACATGTTTGTCCATGGGAGGATTAAATGTAGATTTGTGAAATCTAAAATCAGATGATCTTTGAGTGTCATCTATTTTATCCTGTTGTTTGAAAAATAATTTGAGATTAATCTTTCTACAGAAATCTATAGTATCAGAAACCAAGGAACTTTCATCGATAAAGAAACCAGGAATAAAACCAAGGCCTTTATTAAGAAGGGAGTATTGGTCATCAGATAGGACATGTTTTGAAATGTTTAAGACATTGGTACATTGTTCATTCATTTCACTATCGACATGAAAAGTTCTTCTAAGCTTGTGACCCCTGTGTTTCCTACCTGCCCGGTGTTTTTTTACCCCTAAAGGGGCCTCAGTTGTTCTTTCCCTTTTGGCATTTGGAGAATCACCAATACTGGGTGTCTCCGTGTCTGTAGTTGAGGATTCCTCACCAGATGTGATATAACTTGACCCTGTCTTTTTCAAAATGGATCTTGGTCTCTTTTTGCGTACAAAGGAGACCTTCTTTGTACCATGAGCAAACCTAACGCCCTTCTGTGATTCAAATTGTCTGCCCTTATCATAATCCTCCTTGTCTCGGGCAAATTTGTGCAATTTCCTGCTTTTAAGATTATTTTCCAAAGTAGATATTTCTTTGGATAATTTGCTCAGACAAGCCTGGAAATTAGTGTTTTCTTCAAACTGTTTAAGGTTATTACAAGTTTTTTTCTACTTCCATGATATTGCACTGTATTGTTCTCTCATAAAATGATGCCAATATATCAATATATTGACTCTGGCCATGGCAGCCTCCTGTTGTGCTATTTGCCAATCCTTGAGCAAGATATCATCCGGTGAACCAACCAACGGTTGGATTTTACATCTCAATCCCCTAGGGGATATATTCTGCACTTGATATGCTTTAAATAATTTATGATGCCAGATGTTTGTTCTCAATGTTTTAATCTGTTTTCCTAGTCTGTAAAATGAATTTTCGCAACCGTCAACTGGATCCATGGTTTCCAAATTAACAATTTCTGTAGGGTCAGTGCCAATTCCAAAAATTTTTAGGTCATCCTTATCGGAGCATAAACCAGATAATAATTTTTGGAGATCCATGACAATGAGTTGCTGAGGACTAGAAAAAGAAATCTATACCGGACTGGCAAGTGAGCTGGATTGTCAGAGCAAAATTAAAATGATGTCAAATGAGATAATGATAATTTGAATCACAGAAGAGTGTAGGTCCAGGTCATCAAATGGTAGAAAATATAGAGCCAGATATGTATTTCTATCTGTGAAAAATGTCAATATATGATTCCCTTGATGCAAGAATATAAGAAACACTCATGAACTATGGTAAATATGTAAATACAATACTTGGAGTTGTGTAACAGACTGGAAATGATCCAAAGAAAAGGTTTGTGGTGTTCAAATTAAGCAGTGGTATAAATCTAGATAGCAATTGTAACCATGAAAATTGCTAAATAGTGATGTCTATTAAATCAACCACTATTGCAATGAAAAAGATCATACAAGTTGTCAGCACAATGATCAAAATAGAACAATATATGAAATACAAAAAGTATTTCAGAAAAATTAAATGGTATTGTATATCTGTGTATACATGGTGTATATTAATTATTATCTGACATCAGTAGAGCATCTCATATGTAGGGGGTATCAAAAATTACTAAGAAATGTATAATGCATATAAACAGACTTATTTCATATAAAAAAATAGATGCACTAATACTTCATGAAGCCATGAAAATAATCAGAATTGTTCACCTTATTACACCTAGAAATAAAGTGTTCCAAATGAGTTGAAGCATCCAATAGTCACGACTTAGAATATAATCAATCCTGATATATATCAAATGTTTGTTCAAAAATGCTACAGTAATGGTCAACTAGGTGTTCCCTGCAAAGTATGCAACAATATCCTGCCCTATATGTTCTCCAACAGTAGCAAAAGCTTCTCCAAAATTCACAAGTCACATCAAGAGTATATATAATGTGAGGACAGTATCCCTAGCATATAAAGAAGTCAAATTAAATCTTTGAGAAAACAGTAATACTGCAATTTTTATAACCAATATTTTATCCGAAATGGGACAGTAATCTCCTCAAAAAATATATCAATAATCAAGGCTGTCACCCAGATATATAAAGCTGAACTGGTCATTAAAACCAATATTACTGATATAATAATAAACTGGTGAGATCACAATACCTAAAGAATTACATTGACAGATGCTGATTATACTATAAGACTAAACCTGGATATAATGGATCATGTTCAGACACACCTTGGTAAAAAAACAAAGGCACATGAATATTATTGGCACCAATATTAAATTGCAATGATCTATTTAGTTGTTATAACATCCAAACACAGTACCTAGATAGTGATGGTTACTCAAATGGCAAAAAAAAAAAATATATATATATATATAAAATATGTATATAAGCACACTGAATGGCAAATATAGATTGTAGTAGAGCAGATGTTACTAAACACATAAGCTTTGGGAATCTCAGTTTGTATAATATGTCCAAAATTATGGAAAATATTAAGTACAAATGCAAAACTGCTGTTATACCATGCCCCTGTTGTTCAAATGGTACAGATATGTATTGTATAGAATGCAAATCCTGGCACATACACTATAGTTCATAAACAGCAATAATATAATATACAAAGTCCAAATGCAGAACGCTTTTCTGTTGGCCCTGGATCAATTATCACTGACCGTATTAACCACCGACAGTTATTTAAAAAATATGTCCAAATGTTGAGATAAACGACTGGGCCCAAACAAGAAAATACAATTTAGTGGAAAAATACGTGAAGCGCTGGTCGTAGCCCCACGAACAGAGATGATAGAGTCAATGTCCCTGTATGTCGTTATATATTAAATGGTACAGTACCTGAAAAATGCTGTACCCAGCTGCTGGACCCGAAATGGTTGATGTGTACTCTGGATGTATCCTCTGTATACACCAGCATCCCACATTGGGCGGGTCTCATGGCCTTGGAATTCTGGCTAAATAAATTCAATTTATACCCCCCGGGGATGAACACATTATTAGTATGCATGGCAGAACACATTCTTACGAAAAATGTTTTTCATTTCCAACAGGACTGCTATTGGCAACTTCAAGGCACGGCTATGGGTGCATCATTTGCACCCATCTATGCAGACCTCTTTATGGGTTACATTGAAGAACACATTATATATGATCCAATGCACAATATATATTTACCAGAAATTGATATATGGAGGAGATACCTGGACGATTGATTGTTGGTTAGTATGGAAATGAGGTAAGGAATACCTTCAGGAATTTATTGAGCATTTGAATGGGAACATCTGGGGTATTGAATTCACAGTGGAATACAATCAGAGTGAAATTAATTTTTTGGATGTTCATCTAACCAGACAATCTGATAACACACTCAAGACATCTGTTCACAGGAAATTCCCACAATACAATACTCTTTTGCATGCAGACAGTTTCCATCCTAAACACATTATTAAAAATATACCAAAATCTCAATTTCTGCGGATCAAAAGAATTTGTTCTTCCAATGATGACTTTATGAACCACCAAACGGATCTAACAAAAAGATTTCTATCCAGGGGTTACTCTCCATGAATTATTAATTCAGCAGTCCAATACAGCCAAACCAAATCCAGGGACTCTCTTCTTAAATATAACACAGGACTCAGAGACAATGATTCTGATTTATGTAGATTTTTTACGACCTATGGCAGGAACAGTGGGAATTTAATCAATATTATTAACAACCATTGGAACATACTTAATTCACATCCCCTTTTGGAAGACTACCTAGGAGAACGATGTTACTTTTCATATAGGAAAGGTAAAACATTAGGTTCATTGTTTTCACATTATAAAAGAACAAGAACTCTGGATGATAACCTTACACAAAGGACACTTACCGGGGATAACCTTATAGGCATTTACCCATGTGGCCACTGCAGTTTCTGCAGTTACATTTTCAAAACAACTAGCTTCACTAGTAAAAACACTGGACAAATATACAACATTGAATTTTTTGGTAATTGTAGTTCAGACTGGATAATATATCTTGCTACGTGCACATGTCAGGCCTTTTATATTGGCCAAACATCCAGGCAGTTCCGGGTCAGGATTTCTGAACACCTTGGGGATATCAAGAATCAGAGACTAACCAATGCATTATACAGACACTGCATTAAACATTCTACTGCCAAATTCTCATTTGCCATCATTGACCGCATTACTGGTAATCGATCATTCAAAGCAGGCTGGCATGATATCTTAAATGCAAAAGAAAAGAGGTGGCTTATCAAACTTGGGGGGGCTCTTCCCCCCGGGATTGAATGATAAATTATGATTTATGTCATTCTTAGTGAATAATAAACATTAAATCTTGGTGACATTATTATGCACCCTATATTCTTCTCCATCCCAGCTTATCAATGATGAAGCTTTTGGCTTCATGTTATATTTATATATACATTCATATGAATTCATATTAATAGTGCACTAATAATTTTTTACTAATAATGAATTCAGGATGATGGTTTTTGTACTTTATAACCATGGTTTTTATTTTTATCTTTAGATATACCAATTCATCAGTTCAACTTCACTTTATTTTGTTTGATTTCAGGAACGAAAATTTAACAATCAAAGCTCATGAATATCTTTATTTTATTTCATTTCTAATGGTGATTTTACATGTTTTTTCATTAACCTTTTTGTCTTCTTTTTTAAATCACAGGAAATGATGTCACTGAATCCACTAATTGAAACTATTTAAGATCATGACTCATTACTATTGCTTAATGTACTACTGAAGAAAGCCTTGTTGCTGAAACCGGTCTAGTTTCAGTTTATAATAAATTTATATTCTACAGATCCTCCTTGGTGCTGGCTTTTTTCTTTTTTGGATCTACCGTCCTCACTTGCCGTGCACCAGCCTAACTTGCTAGCTCTATTTATGAAACAGTGCCTGTACAAGCCTAGCCATAACAATTCCCTGACTGTTTCTTCCCACACTATTTACTTCCCTGGACCCCTGTCTAGCAGGGGGACTGACGTGATCCCCGGGGTGAATTTCCTTTCTCCCATCCAATCGTCAAGGTTCCTTTTGAAGAGGGCCAAAGAGGCACTCTGCTTGACATGTACGGGCAATCTATTCCAGACTCTGGGGAGTCTCTGGGTCAGGAACATATCCCTCCAGCATGTTTTGTTTATTGTGATGACAAGGTTTAGATGCCAGGAGCGTGTGGCTCTGAGGGATTGGGATTTCTTTAAGTGTAGCATGTCCAACAGCTGTGGGTTTGACATGGCCTTGTATTTTAAGCAGAGATCGCCTCTGAGTAGACGATATGCGACAGAGTATAGCTGGAGTTTTTTAAGGCGGTCAGCGTAGGGCATCTGCTTTAGGCCTGTGATTCTTTTAGTGTGGTATTTCTGCGGCCTTTCCATTTGTTGCAGATTTCTTGAGAGGTACATACCAAACGGGGCATTGTATTC